>NC_060151.1:33129906-33139089 GCF_021292245.1 Micropterus dolomieu
GGGGGGGGGGGGGGGGGGGGGGGGGGGGGGGGGGGGGGTTTAAAATGTACCCATTGTGAAGAGGGTTTTGCCTCTCCATGCAGTAATTCTCATATCTGCAGGAGTGTAATATGCTCAGTGCAGTAGAGCCTAAAATTGTATGTGTCTGACAGCTGTTTTTTTTACTTTTCTATGTATCTGAGGTTGGTTGACATGTCATTTCTTGCAAGTCGTCCTCCTACTTTTCAAGAACTTTAAATAATTTTATTTGATTGAGGACATCTTGCATTGTCTGTACCTGGATCCTTTAAATGCACAGGGAAACACCAGCATCTGCATGAATGTCAGGTCTACATTTTCACCAAAATTCTTGCTTGTGTTTTGACAGTATTTTCCAGTATCACGACAGCAGATAATTATATTTGCTAACCACAGTCTTCGTCATCCAATGGCTGCCAGAGTGAAGGTATTGTATTAGAGGATGTAATAATAAATGTTACATCAAAATAATTCATGAATAATTTGGATAAATGGAATAAACAGTATTATTGACACTGTTATTATTGACACTTTAATACCCATATTTTGGCCTGGATGACTATGACATGTTTGTGAAGTATGACAGGGAAAGAAAACAAAACAAACACATTTGTTCACAGTAATAATTGAATTGTGGCCGACTGCTATCATACACCTTGATTATACAGAACAGAATCAGTAAATTGAATTGACAGCTGGAAATATGCTGCCATGTAAAACAGAAAGAGCTTTCAACCTGATTATTTTCAACTCCAATGCATATCTATCACTTCACATTAAAACGTTCTTTGGCATCAATAATTTATTTTGTCAGTCAAACAGCATCAGTATTACCTGATTTAGCCTTTCCCCCATAATCCAGATCTTATGACAGGCCTCCTCTGTCCTGCAGCCATTCATATATATAATGCAGGAGCATGCTGGTCATTCATCTCAGCTAACAGACCTGCCACAGTGCAAAAAGGTATTTCTTTTTGTTTGCAATATGTGAAGGGATTTTCTATTTTCTAGTTACATGGATGTGATGAAAAAGGGTTTTCTCTTTTGTTTTGCTCATGTGGTGTCGTTTAAACCCATGACATTCTAATATACTGTAGGATTTTGTGCCCTCCAGGTGCATTTGATGGTACAAACTGTGTTTTACCGAAGGTCTATTATAAGAGGTTTGAATGCTGGTTATGAACTTATGTAAGCCAATAAATTACAAAATCAATTACCAGAAAAGTAATCCGGAACTTTTTGCTAATTGATAAATGGGGGGGGGGGGGGGGGGGGGGGGGGGGATTCAATTAATCCATTAGTCAGTCAACTAACCTTTTCAGCTCTGGAATACTGAGAAGGTAATTTATCCCAATTTTCAGACATTTGATAGGCCAAAAGAGGCCAAATATTCAACCTTGCACAACTTTCTTCACATGGGGCATCATTGTCACATCATCTAAAATATAAATTTGAAATGTGAATTAATATTTCATTGAAATCTGCAAAGCATTTCATTATTCTCATCAAATCTTGGGATAGTGCCTCATACTGAGTTCAAATGGCCTGTGTGATGCTTTCCAGACTGCAAACAGCGCACAGTGTAGAGATGAATGCCATTAATGTGGACTGAAACTATAATGAGAATTATATTTTGGCTAAGTCACCAAACAGTCACATTGAAAGACTGGTTCAAAGATTAGCTTGTTTTCTAACTAACAGTGTGGTACACCATAATTTATGAGTGTCTTTGGCAAGTACTTTCAGCTGTGTTTTCACTTTATGTAATGACCTTATCTGTTTTAAAGGGCAGTACTAGAAAACAAAGCTCTTCCTTGTGAGTACAATCACTGCATGTCCTGGTAACACAAAGAGTAGTCATGAAGACAACCTCAAAGCCATGTACACATTTAATTGACAAGCCATAAACACCTGCAGGTGCAACGTCTATCGATTTCGTTTGAATTGGGGCCAGCCTCAGGGACACTTTGAGGTTGGTATTAGGGACCTACGATCCTCCCGCTGAGTGATCCACCCAGCCAAGCAGCTGTCACATTTAGTCTGAACGAATGGTCTCCTTCTGGGCTGATTAATTACTGTGTGTGAGAGGTTATACTGTAATCATCACTGTGAGGTCCAAGAGATAAAGACACTACCACTGTAAGATCCTCATCTGTGGAGACAGCAACGATTAATCAACAAGCCACAGACTTGACATATAAGCATTAGGCCTTGACAACACGGGAAAGATAAGTAAATAATTGTGCTAATTTTTTACTTTTAAACCATCTCCTGAAGTGGTGACTTTAATTAACTCCTAAGCATTACAGAGAATTTGTAGATACAGTCTTTTTCAACATAGAGGCAGAAATTTGTTGAAAGACACCGAAGCTCTACCAGCTTCAAAAGGTGCTCTCACAATCCCCCCAGTAAATGGTTGAAATGGTTGACACAAATCCACCCTTCATGTTGTGTGGAACGCTAACCCTTTATTTTGAACTCTCTGTGAGGCGGGACAAGAAAAAGAAAATTTCCCCTGAGACACAGGATCACTTTCAATTAATTCATGTTTAAGTAGTTGCACACTCCTGATTGTTGTACAGGAGCAACAGCTGAATAGGAGGAACAGCCAAACTCAGCTAGCAAAGTGAGGTCACTGAAGACAGTTTACTGTCATACGTCATACGCAAGACTGCACAGCAACAAGACACAATACAGCATCAGCAAGGTCTCTCCCAGGCAGAAATTTCAAGGCAGACAGGGGTTTCCAGATGTGCTCTTTTGAAGAAGCACAAAGAAACTGGCAACGTTGAGGACCGTAGATAAAGTGGTCAACCTAAGAAACTTACTGCAGCAGATGAAAGACACATCATGCTTACTTCCCTTTCCAACTGGAACATGCCCAGCAGTGCCATCAGCTCAGAGCTGCAGAAAACAGTGGGACCCTAGTACCTTCATCTACTGTCTGTAAAACTCTAATCAGAAGTTGCCTTCATGGAAGACTTATGGACAAACAACCATACCTCTGACAAGGCCAAGTGACTCAACTATGCATAGAGCACTGGACCTGGGGTGCAAAACAATGGCAGCAGGTGCTCTGGACTGGTCAAAATTTTAAATATTTGGCTGCAGCAGAAGGCAGTTTGTTCACACAAGGGCTGAAGAGGGGTACAAGAATGAGTGTATACATTCAACTGTGAAGCATGGTTTTCATGTTTGGGGCTGTATTTCTGCAAACAGAGTTGGTGATTTGGTCAGAATTAATGATGTTCTCAGTGCTGAGAAGTACAGGCACATACTTATTCTTCATGCAACACCATTAGAGAGGCAACAATTGGCCCCACATTTTTTCTGCAGAATGACAACAACCCCATACAGCGAACGTCATTAAGAACTATCTTCAGCAAAAGAAGAACAAGGAGTCCTGGAAGTGATGGTATGGCCCCCACAGAGCTCTGATCTTAACACCATTAAGTCTGTCTGGGATTACATGAAGAGAGAGAAGCAACTGAGGCTGCCTAACTCCACAGAAGAACTGTGGGTAGTTCTCCAAGATGTTTGGGCCAACCTGCCGAGTTCCTTCAAAAACTATGTGCAAGTGCACCTAGAAGAACTGATGCTGGTTTGAAGGCAAAGGCTGTTCACACCAAATATTCATTTGATTTACATGACTTATACGTAACCTTTTTTCCAAGTTTTCCAAGACACGTTTTGATCAGGAATTAAATATTTTAAAAACGTCTTTGCAGTTCAAGCAGCAATTTAATGAAAGAAAACTATGAACTAAAACTATTCATGTCACATGACACAAACTGGCCTTTCTTTCTGAGCAGTGTGTGTGTTCATACATGGGAAACAGCTAAATGGATGCTCTTGTTCTCATAATTTATAATCACACAAAACATTTACACAAGAATCAGTTGGATGCAGTTTTTTTGTGCAGACTTTTTATCCCCTAATTCAAGTATTATTAATAGTCTTCACTGCCAACAGCTGAAGGACAAAAAATCTGATTAGAATCAAAGTCTTTTTTTTACCCTACACTAAAGTGTTTGGAATATTTGAATATTAATTTTAAATAAGCCCACATATATAGGTAAGCAGCTGCAAAACTATATTTCCTGACATAGACACAGGGATTGTGAGATGAAAATCTCATGAAGTGCAAGCTCATTAATTTATAGAGCCTTTCATCACAAGTACATCTCAAAGGACTTCTCAGAGTGAAAGCGCATACCTTTCTCGATCTCTCTAATCATAATCATTCACATGACAAAATGAAGTGCTGTAAGACATGATGAAACAAGTGAAACACAAGGCAGCAAATAAAGCACACAACTCCACATCCCCTCACACATCTAATTAATCTACAAGAGGTGGACACAGTATCACAGGTACAATCTAATGTAATCAAATTAAACAATCCTGCAATAGATACTTTTGTTGAGACTAAGTGAGAGAGGAGCTGATTCCGGTAAATCATACTTTATGGTATATTGGATTAAATTACATACACAGTGCTCACCGGAGAAGGTAGGGACAAAATACAATGAACGTCTTACACTGTAATAAATTTGCTGGTAGTTTCTTTGTTATTTATTAATTACTCTATTTATTTATTATTGTGTCATTCACATACAGTTCCAGTTGTCACAACCGGGGGCGGAGCTAGACTCACACACTGGGCTGGGGTGACCACCCGTCCCGCGTAACGCATGCACGCACAGCGTTTGAAGCCCAATTCATGCGTCCCGCAAATTGAGACCGTGTCACGCATAATCAATGCTTGCTCAAAAAAAAAGTTGGTCGCTCTATATCCTTGAGCCCCAGGCAGCCAAACGAACATTACTTGACAGTTCAGCATGCTACTGTTGCCACACCCACGTGACCCACCCCTCAGTTGAACTGCTGACTAGGTTGTTGTTAACTTTTTCGTTGTTGTCATGACAGCGCACGCATGTGCATACCAGACACAGTGGGAAGGAACTTTTAGATGCACGCTTTCCATTCGAAAAATGGACCATGAAGGCCAGGGAGTCAGAGGCAGCACAGGCAGCTAGCCTATGGCCTGATAGCCTGGAGGCTAGGCATTCCCCAGAGTCCTCTTTTGAAGGGAGTCGCCTAGCCATTTTTTCGGGTTTCCCGTGGTGGTCATTGGAGGCGACAAGGTCACCATCAAAGACCCGTCTGCAACCAGCCTGTTTCCCGGCCCGCTAGCGCTGCTAGCCGCCTGCCCAATCCCTGGCCTACTCCTGCTCCCAGGTCTCACTCGGTGGTCCTACCGACACCTGTTGCTGGTCCCTCGTCAAAGGTCTGACTGACACCAGTTCCAAGGTCTCCGTTGGTGGCCAGACCGGTTCCTGCTCTCCGTGCTCTGTCGGTGGTCCGACCGGCACCGGCTCCGCCGGTGGTCCGATCGACTCCTGGTCCCTCGTCGGTGGTCCGACCAACACCAGCTCCGTTGGTGGTCCAGCCGGTTCCTGCTCATCGTGCCCTATCGGTGGTCCGACCAACACCAGCTCCGTTGGTGGCCCAGCCGACACCTGTTCCTCGTGCCCCATCGGTGGTCCGATCGACTCCTGTTCCCTCGTCGGTGGTCCGACCAACCGCAGCTCCGTTGGTGGCCCAGCCGACTCCTGTTCCCTCGTCGGTGGTCCGACCAGCACCTGCTTCGCCGGTGGTCCGATCGACTTCTGGTCCCTCGTTGGTGGTCCGACCGGCACCTGCTTCGCCGGTGGTCCGACCAACATCAGCTCCGTTGATGGTCCAGCCGACTCCTGTTCCTCGTGTCCGGTCCATGGTCCCCCGGGGCGGCCTCCTGAACATTGTTGCCTCCCTGTTCTGCCCGGCCTGTTGGGTCGTCCTCTGGGACGGCCTCCCGAACTCTGTGGCCCCCCTGTTCTGCCTGGCCTGTTGGGTCGTCCTCCGGTACGGCCTCCCGAACTCTGTTTCCCCCCTGGTCTGCCTGGCCTCATGGGTCGTCCCGCGGGACGCCCACCTGAACTGTTTTGCCCTCCTGGTCTGCTCGGTCGACCTCCGGGTCGGCCCCCTGAACTCTGTTTCCCCCTTGCTCTGCCCTCGGGCCGCCCGCCTGAGGTTTCCCCATCTGGTCCCTCTGTTCTGCCCTCGGGCCACCCACCTGAGGTTTCCCCGTCTGGTCCCTGGACTGTGAGATTTTTGTTTTTCTGGCCCGCCTCCTGTCCTCCCTCCACCCACCCTGGTCAGCCTGGACTGTTTTTTTGGTTGACCGTCTGGAGACGCTCGTCGGTGGGGGGGTAATGTCATGATCCTGTCCTGAGCTTGTCTGTGTTATATTATTTTGGGCATGCCTTCTGTGTTTTGATTTTGGTTTCTCTGTGTCTGGGTTTCAGTCCTGTCTGTCTGTGGTCTTGTATCCAGGTTTCTGTCTGTGTTCCTTGTTGGTGTTAGTTCATTTGTTTATATTACTCTCATGTTTAGTGTTGAGTAACTTGTGTTTTGTCTTTTCCCCCCTCAGTAATCTGCCTGCCTGCTAGTCTCTCTGTTTTCCTTTCTGTCTCTCTGCCTTGTTAAACCTGATCCCAGTCACCTGTGTTGCTTCCGCCCTGCTCGTTAGTCACTGTGTATAATGTCTGGTGTTTTTGTTCATTCCCTGTCTGGTCATTGTCGAGTGTATGCGCTCTGTCCCTCGTTGTATGGTTGTAGCCTGCTCTGTCTCGTCTTGCTTGTTTCCTGCCTGTTCCCCATCAGTTCTTTGGATTTTGGACCATGCATCCGTTTCTGGATTTTTCTGTTGGATCAGCTTTGTTTTCTTGGGCTGTTATTTTGGATTGCCTCCGCTCAGCCACTCTGTTTGTAAGTGTGCTTGCCCACAGTTTGTTTCATTAAACCTTTGAACTATACCTACTGTCCTGCGTTTGGGTCCACCACCCTGCTTCCAACTTGCTCACCACACACAAACCCTGACACATCCGTGCCTTCGTGAAACCAGGCTCTGTGTATCCTTACATGATTGTGAGCAACATTTCACTATTCGTTATCTCCCAAATTAAACAAACAAAAGCAACTATAATTTTTGAAAAGGTATAAATATTTCTATAGATATTTATATAAAATCAATAATGATCAAAACAGTAAAGCAGTATCTTGTATTTTTTATAATAATCTGTTTTTAGAGAATCTCTTAAGTTCATCCCATCTGTGTGTGTGTCTCCACAGCCCACACGCCATTCTTCTCAGTGGCTTCAGATGCCTCCAATCATGGGACCACCAAGCTCTTCCCACTGTCAGTGCGTTACTGGACGCCAGACTTGGGAGTACAGACGAAGGTCCTTGATTTCTCTGATGACAGTGATGTAACATCTGCCGCGATCCACAACCAGATAGTCACCAAGCTGGAGGAAAATGGACTGGGACTAGACATGATATCCGCGTATTCCGCTGACAATGCTAGTCTGTATTACAGGAGATACAACTGTCTTCCAGAAACTGAAAGATGACAACAATTGCATTTTGAAGGCAAACTTTGTGGCCCACATCGTTCACAACAGTGCAAAACACGCAGGACATCGGCTAAATATCGACATCGAAAATGTCTTCAACAAGACATTTAGCCACTTCTCCTCATCTGCCAAACGCATTGAGGAACTCAATTCACACCTTTGTGGAGATAGAGTACCAGTCCCTGCTTAGACATGTGCCCACAAGATGGCTGAGCTTGTGGCCCGCAGTGAAGAGGCTTCACGACAGCTGGGCTCCTATCAAGACCTACTTTCTCTTATTGGGAGAGGACCAGTGCCCAAAGTCACTATGGCGGCTCTTCAAGGATGACCAGGATGGTGAGGGCAACCCCCTTGATCTACAGGTAATTAATTTTAATTGCACTCAATTTTTTTTTTTTCATCTAAATATTATTACATGAAACAGGGATTAGAGAAATGATGATAATGCAAACAGTGCCAGCACACAGGATCACTGACTCTCCTTACTACTTTTAGGTTTACCTGTCCTTCCTCAGCAATGCGCTGAAGATTTTCCATGACACTGTGCTGGAGCGAGAAGATGGGACTGTCTGTGAGCTCTACGATATGATGTTCAGCCTAAAAACCAAGCTACAGCAACAACAGAGTGATAGGTTCTTTGGGGCCCAGACGGGTGTACTCCTCCAGCAGTTTCCTGTCTGGAAACTGCTGGAGGAGTACACCCGCTGTGCTCAGAGGACATGTGCAGCTTCTACCAATCCTCTCTCACCTACCTGGAGCAGCGCTATGACTTCTCAGACTCCAACCACCAGAAGAAAGTGGCTAGCCTGGCACTAAAGAAGAAGCCCATTCAACTTCTACCATCTCTGTGAAGCTGTAGAGGTCCTGCAGCTAAGCAAGAAGCTGGACATGGATACGCTATATGATGAGTATTGTGTCGTTCTGCCACACCAACAGGCCATCGTGCAGTCTGGAGCTCCAGTCGTGGAGAAGTGACACACACACACACACCAAACATGACAGCATTAGCTTCTTTCCTCTTGAGTGTACCAATCACCAATGCTTCAGTGGAGAGGGTCTTTTCACTGATGACAGGATGCTGGACGGACACAAGGAACAGATGTTTGGTAAACATCTGGGGCGGCTGTGGCTCAGGAGGTAGAGCGGGTTGACCGTGTAGTGGACCTAAATTTATTAGTTATGCATTTTAATAAATTTATGAGAATTGATACCCAATTATGAATTATTATTCATAAAATCAGAATTTCCTCGTAAAGGGCACCACCGGAGTTGTTATAATCCTAGAGTCTCCGGGCCTCTAGGTAGTTTTGAATAATTATACAATTATTACTAGTGATCAGTTAGTTAATAATCGCTCAATTATCTAAAATCAGTCAGTCAGTCTCATATCTAAAGGGTCAATTCTCTTGGCAGGAACTATAAATAGGCAACACACACAGCTCTTGATTATATTACAGTGAATTTATTCTCTAACTAAGGTGATAAAAAGATGGTTGGATACAGGGAACATAAACATTTGCTGAACAATGAGCCTGGAGGTTCGATTGTGGGAAGCATTCGACTCATACGGCATAGAAGAACTAATGAAAGTAAACTAATGCTATGATTTAGGAGTTAAAATGGACATCTGATCACAGGACGTGTGTTAAGTCTTACTGCTTGTCGACAGCCTGCTTTTGGCCTGTTGCACGGGTCCCACGCTAGC
>NC_060151.1:33139189-33140019 GCF_021292245.1 Micropterus dolomieu
TTTCTTTTATCCTTTCTACGCTGCGGTTCCTCCACCGTGTTGGCCAACCGTGCCGGCTACGGAGGCGCCGCAGTGTCCCCTCCCCACCTTCTGAGAGGCTCGATCCAATCGGATTGCGGAGAAATGAAGGCCTGGCTTTTGGACACAGGCTACCGAGCATCCGAAATACTCGGGCTCTCGATGACGAGTGGGAGAGAGGGAGGGGAAATGGGGCCGATCGCTTCTCGGCCTTTTGGCCTAGACTGCAATCGCCTCCTCTTTCTGGCTAAAACCTTTGCCGGTTTGGGGCTTCGTTTTGTGTCACCAGCTTTTCTGGGAGGAGATTCACCTCATTCCTTGTGAATAAAATTTCAACTTTGCCGTAGTTGAAAAACTTTTGCAACAAGGATTTGATTGGTCCCGAGGACTGCCTACCTGTCCTCTGCCGGACTACCACCTTGACCAGACCAAAGACGAGAAGGTAAGTGTGTTTTATTCACCGATTTAGCAGTTGTAGCAGGTTTTCTTACTTCCTTTTTAGGTGTTTTAGTTTCTTTTTTCCTTTCTACGCTGCGGTTCCTCCACCGTGTTGGCCAACCGTGCCGGCTACGGAGGCGCCGCAGTGTCCCCTCCCCACCTTCTGAGAGGCTCGATCCAATCGGATTGCGGAGAAATGAAGGCCTGGCTTTTGGACACAGGCTACCGAGCATCCGAAATACTCGGGCTCTCGATGACGAGTGGGAGAGAGGGAGGGGAAATGCAGGGCACATTTAACAGCCATGCCGGTCCCAAATATCCCCTCGTCGTCTGCCAATCAAAAGTGCAAATCTCGCTGCCTTCTTTGAGGCTTC
>NC_060152.1:0-41139 GCF_021292245.1 Micropterus dolomieu
CCGCCAAAGCAACAAAAGAGTGGCTGAAGAAGAAGCACATCAAGGTTCTGGAGTGGCCTAGCCAGTCTCCAGACCTGAATCCAATTGAAAATCTTTGGAGGGAGCTTAAAATTCGAGTTGCCAGGCGACAACCTCGGAACCTGAATGATTTGGAGGCTGGTTGCAGGGAGGAGTGGGCCAACATCCCTGCCGAAATGTGCACAAACCTTGTCACCAACTATAAAAACCGTTTGACATCTGTGCTGGCCAATAATGGCTTTTCTACAAAATATTAACATGCTGTTTGTCCAGGGGGTCAAATACTTGTTTTTCCTCATCAGATGGTTATCAATTTTTATAAATTCATATGATGTGATTTTCTGGAATTTTCTTTGGGATTCTGTCTTTCACTGTTAGAATGTACATATGATTAAAATTATAGATCGTTGCATTCTTTGTAAGTGGGCAAACCTGCAAAATCAGCAAGGGGTCAAATACTTATTTCCCCCACTGTAGTTATTCAGGGGTGTAGCAACCTCAATACACTACAGCAGATAGAGGACAGAGGATGTCATAGATAAACTAACACTCTCTGTTGTCCACAGGTATGGTTGAATGCAGTGGTTTTATGAAAAAGTGAGTGACTTGCGCAACAACAATGGGGAAGAGGAAGGTGCCAGATCTGTACAGAGCTCCCTTTCCCTTATACTGCATTAAAGTTGACGCTCAAACAGGACTTGTGATTACAGCAGGAGGAGGAGGGGCTTCCAAGACGGGCATAAAGAATGCTGTGGTAAGTTCTGAGGATCAAGTGCCGCTCTGCCTTGCTGCCATAATAGACAGCTGCCTCAGAAGGCACAACCTTCGAGTGGAGGCATCTTCTAAGAACACTGGTTTCAAACAGCCTTTTAGATCAGTACTTACAGCAATGTGTGATGGCAGAAAGCCATCTTTCTTATTTTCTGGTTGTCTAGCCTTAGCGTCAGCTAGCTAGCTAATGTTAACCTATTGAGAAGGCAAATGGCTAATAGACACTTCAGAAATCCTACAAAATAAACTTTGGTTGATACAGTCATGCGCTATTAAGATAGTACAGTGTTTAGTTCTTGCTAACTTTTCAAAAATCTAAGTGAAAAATGTACAAAAATATTTTAGAAACTTACAATTTATATGAATTCAGCTTGTTTGTCTGCCATCTTGTCCATTTTTCGTGAGCGGTCGCAGCTGCAGCCACACTGATTTATGGGTAATAGGCCTAGGCCTAGTTATCAAAACTGACCATTACGGGGGCAGTTTGAAGGCATCTTACGAGACAGGAAAAAATAGTTTGATCTGTTTCGAACAGCACTTGATGCCTCGCTGTCCTTTTAGACACCTTCTGAGACAACATTTTTACCTGTTTCAAACACAGCCTTACTGATTAAACTAATAGAGTACTTGCAATCCTTGCAAGCTTAGTGCACTGCAACTAAAGATAACTCATCCACATAAAAAACAGCATCACTAAATTGACAGCATATTTTGTATGTTGTGTAACAGTGTAGCCACGTAGCCTTCACTGTAGCCTGACGCGCACCTCCCCAAAAATGCAACTACACGTTGTGGCGACACGGAGCGCAAGAACTGCGATTGTCAGATTGGGAGCATTGCATTTCCTCCAACCCCACAGTAAGCGCTCCATGCTTTTGTATGCTGTTTTGGTGGTGTAAATGCAGAACGATGCAGACACAAACGCACAAGTATAAATGCGTGGCTATGTCCGTAGCTTACGCCATAGACTCAACGCAGAAGTATAAATCAGGCTTGACTGTGTTTCAGCACTTCCTGGATCTCCAGCTGTTCGGAGAACGCCAGTACAGTGCCAGTCTCCTTCACTCTCATGACACTGACACACGCGCCACCATGAACATGGCTGTAGGTGATGGTGTGATTGCTGCAGGACAGGACGGGACCTGCTCTTTGATGAGGTTTAAACACTGCACACAAAAAGGAGGAGGGAAAGCTGCTGCCAAAATCGGTGAGGATAACTGCTACATTCCCAAATATACCTGCTGTCTAGAGATAAAAAAATGTAATAAATATATTGCACTTAATTGATGTGTGACTGATTTACTAGGGCTGTCCCCGACTAAGGATTTAGATTGTTGAATCAGAAATGTCAGTGATTGTTTATAGTCGACTGATAATGGAATCTGTGTGTTTGTGTTGTGTGTTGTGTGTTGGGCGGGGGAGGGGGGCTCGTTGAGAACTGCATGCACGTTGCGGTTCCTCATGGGTCTATTCAGAGTAGTCTACTGTTTAATAACAATAGAATATTATTTATGTTACGCTAAGTTCACTCAGAAGTCTGCACATCACCACGCTGCTGGTGCTCTGTCTCCCTCCTCTTCTACCACATACACACTCTACACCACACATGCGCACCCCTACCTTAAGGGATAGGGTTACAATTTTTGATTTATTCACACACTTCCACAGTCCGTAAGGATTAGGCTGGCAACCGGAGGGTCACCGGTCCGAATCCAGCTCGGACCAGAGTTGCGGAGTGTAGTCTGGTAGGAGAGGTGTCAGTTCACCTCCTGGCCACTGCCGAAGGTGGCCTTGAGCAAGCACTTGAACCCCTAACTGCTCTGGAGTGGCAGCCCCTCACTCTGACATCCTTCTGTGTGGTTGCTATGTGTCCTGTTTGAGTCCCCCCTTGCGGGATTAATTTCTTCTTCTTCAAGCAAAGCCAAGCTTCACTAAATTTAACTTTAACAGCAAAACATAGAAGACTAAAAAACAAACAAATACTAAATATTGTTGGTAGGTGATCAAATACTTATGTCATGCAATAAAATTAATAATTTAAAAATCATACAATGTGATTTTCTGGATTTTTGTTTTAGATTCTGTCTCTCACAGTTGAAGTGTACCTATGATAAAAATTACAGACCTCTACATGCTGTGTAAGTAGGAAAACCTGCAAAATCAGCAGTGTATCAAATACTTGTTCTCCCCACTGTATCTTACCGTCACAACACGAGCGAAATGACTCATTTGAAAGGGCTATACCAGCCGGACGTTTACAATTTTACCCCCATTCATGTTAGCGGAGCGCTAAACCGGACTAGCGTTTGGGGCCGGGTGTAATTGCAGAATGACGGGGATACCGACGCACAAGTATAAAAGCGTAGCTACGCACGTAGCCATGCATTTATACCCTACGCAGGAGTAAATCAAGCTTTAGAGAGAATGCAATTTTAAGTTCCGTCTGCATGGTTTCACTTTCAGACCCAGAGGTTGCCGCATGATTGAGATTAGAGAAATAACATTGGACAACCACTTGTCATGTAACTACAACTCTGGATTTGATAATGGTGCGCACCATGAGCTGCAAAACAACTGCAGGATGTTGAGTTTCTAACTTAAAAAAAAAAAAAATGGTTTTGCAATGGCCCAATCGGGCCAGTTAGTTGCTAGTTAAACTGTAACTACGTTACATTTTACTGGCCCCGGGCCATCGGGCCACCGTTATTGTCGAGCCCTGGTTCAGTCTTAGAGAGGTTTAGTTGAGGGTGGCAAGCCTTCATCCATGCGGATATGTCTGAGAGACAGTCCATGATCCGCAGAGAGACGGTGCAGTCGTCTGGCGAGAAGGATAGGGTCGAGTGAGGGCATTTTGAGCAAGGGTGTAACCCGAGCCCTTTTGAAAGTGGTTGGGAACGTTCCCAAAGCCAGAGAAGTATTTATCATATGAGTGATTGCCGGTGCCACGGTAGTAGAAATGGTTTGGCATGTTGTGGGACAGCTATGGGTCAAGAGTTCTGATACTTCATTCTCCGTGAGAAGAGTAAACAAGGAGAGGAAGAGAGAAAAAGATGTAGTAGGACTGTGACATCTTAGACTTGGTGTTGAGCCTTTGCAACATTTCGCGAGGGAGACAAACATCTACAAGGACTGCTACATAATAGGTTTTCTTCTGCCGTACTAACAGCGTGAGAGCTGACTGGAGCGGGAGTAGACCAGTTGATTTTGGGTGATTGAGAGAATTGGCAAGTTATAGCCGCCACTTTGCCTGTGAAGAAGGCGGCAAATATGCAGACAGGGTCATGAGTGGTGGAGGAGGATTTAGTAGCGCTTTAAAAGTGGAAAATAATGTCCTTGAGTCAGTGGTACTGCTAATTCTGTCATTGTAGAACACCGTTTTGGCAGCACTGATGCTGGTTGAGAAGGAGGATAGGAGCATTTGGTAGCCCTTAAGGTCAGCAGGGTCTTTGGTTTTTCGCCATTTTCTTTCAGCAGCTCTGAGATCAGTACGGAGCATTCGAATGGTATCAGTTAGCCATGTGTGGGACTGGTTCGGGTGAGCAGGCTTGGTGGCTAGAGGACACATGCTATCCAGGCATGTGTAGAGCACAAAGATTGTGCAGCATCATTGACCTTGACTGAGGAAAATGTGTTGAGGAGGGGTAGAGTAGAAGCTACCATTTAGTCAAAGCGAGTTGGAGAAAGGTTGCGGTGGTGTGAGACATACAGACCTGGAACAATGTAGATAGACTGTGAACTGAATGAAATAGTGGTCAGACAGGTGTAGAGGTGTGAGTGTTCGGTGGCACTGTTTTGGCCAAGAACAAGGTCAAGCACCTTGCTAGCTTTGTGGGTTGGGGGGCTGAGAACTTGTGTTAGATCAAAAGACTGAATCAGAGACAGGAAGTCTACTGAGGTTAATTTGTCAAAGTGAATGTTCAGCCATGCTCTTGGATTGAAGACAGCGGTGTGCTGTGCTTGATTGGCCATCCAACTGACCTGACCTGAACCCCATAGAGTATCTATGGGGTATTGTCAAGAGTATAATGAGAGACACCAGACCCAACAATACAGACAAGCTGAAGGCCGCTATCAAAACAGCTTGGGCTTCATAACACCTCAGCAGAGCCATAGGCTGATTGCCTCAATGCCACACCACATTAATGCAGTAATTCATACAAAAGGAGCCCCGACCAAGTACTGAGGAGTTTTGAATTCCATGAGCTGTAGGCCATAATCATCAAGATTAAAACAATAAGGCCTGAAATATTTCACTTTATGTGTAATGAATCTATGGACCTGGATCTGTTGTTATTTCGTTTTTGTTAATCCTGTTATTTCCCCCGCTGTGTGTGTTCATGTACTTTACCTTAAAAACGTTCTACCGCGTGTGTAGTCACGTGACTTAGACATTACACATTTTTGAAAATGTGCTGTCACTAACCAGTTTTGAATGGAGTAAGTTAATATGTAAATGTAAATAATCATTAGTTGTATAGTGCCTTTCTAGTCTTTTCGGCCACTCAAAGCGCTTTTACACTACATCTGCATTCACCATTCACACACTGAGCCTAAGTGCTCAAACAGAAACTAACATTCGGGGGTTCAGTATCTTGCCCAAGGACACTTCGACATGCATCCTGAAGGAGCCGGGGATTGAACCGCCGACATAACACCATCATACAGACCATTAAATTTTGTAAAACTGCATTCATTCGAAATCTACACAGTTGATTTCTCGCCTCATAAGTTCTCAGAAGAGTATTTAGTGATGAAATAACATACGAAAAATCTAAAAACATTCTGTTGCTGATGATGATGCAGTGAATAGTGACGATTCTCTCCGACCAATCAATAGTCTGCAGTGTTTTCACGTCACCTTATGGTATCGCCTCAGCTCAACTCTGCTAACTTGGAACCTCGACGGAGGTAATACAAAAAAAATACAACGTAGCAGGTATAGGTACAACTTTTCCCCAATGGAAAACCCAAAAAGGCGAGTAGAGGCGAGGTGAGCTGGTACCATGCAGTGAAAAAGGGCATAATATTACTGGTGATTACTGGCCGATCAGTGTCACATACCCGATCCTGTGCTGGTCACATTTACATACATGCTGCACTGTAAGGTGTTTCATGTCAAGCACACAGCGGCACAGACAGTAACTGTGTGTGTGTGTGTTAGTGGTCGACCAGTACATTCATTATCTTATATTTAGAGATCAGGGTGGCCGATGGCTGATAACTAATGCCGATATCCAAACAACGAAAAGTCATGTATAATTTCATCATTCCATGCAGAGTACAAGGTTGTAACGTCACAGTCACGAGTTAACTTACACAGCTGATCCCCTTTACAGGGGTCGTCAAGCCACACCCCGCCAAGTAAAAGTACTTCTTAAACGATGAATCGATCAAATAATCTGTAGAAGTTTCGAACACTAGCACATTTACAGCATTAAACGTTGAAATGTATATTGTAATGGGCTGTATATTAACTTATTGGGAGAAAACTGGTAGTTCTGGCATGATCCTTGTTTCGCTGCGAAGCTTAGACTGTGAGATTGACAGTCGAATCAGGTTCCGCCCATTGAAGCATCTATTCGGGGTCAGCCCTACTTAAAAGTAAGACTAAGACTGAAAATTGTTTCATCGGCCATTTTAAATATGGTTGGCATTTTCCACATATTCAGTAGTGTAAAGTGAGAATGGAAAGATAAACATTTATTTTCCGTAGAGACATTTGTGCTGTTTTTCACATGGTAAACACAGTATTATGAACAGGTGATTTACTTGTAAAATAAATAAATGCCATATAAGGTATGACTGAAATTAACTGTGCTAACTTATCAATGTGTGCATTGTTTCTATTGAAAAACAGTTGGAATACTGTATAGTGCGTTTTAAGTGGTATGCTGTTGTCTCATCTGACCATAAAACCTTTGACACATGCACCAGGATCTTTCAAGTGTATTTTTGCAATTTTTCAGAAGTCTTATTTATTGACAACCTGCCATACAGGCCAGCTTTGTGTAAAGCTTGTGAGATTGTTGTTACATGCACAGACCAACCAGTCTCAGCCATAAAGACTTGTCCTTCAAATGTTGCCATCATGGCTTCTCCTTCAATTTTGTTTCTTTGACGCCTTTTGGAAGAGGATTGTGACTCGTTTGTATAAAAAGCACTCGCAGAGATCCTTATGTTTTGTTGAGAATAAACAAGATTTTTTACCTCAAAAAATATATTCTCCATGGTTGTCTTCTAACCTATAAATTTAAGCTTAAACCTTTCTAATGCAGTCACTAATCTGTTTCACTCCTCCTATCTCACTCAAACAAAAGAATTTCCCAAGCTGTCACCCAGCCCCTCATTATACCTGTGACCTAGTAAGGAGGAGTCGAGGTCTAAATTTCATGATGGCAAATTTCAATGAATAATTAAATACAAGTCATGTTGTTTTTACTACGAATTAATGACTAAATATGAATAAACTTATTATGGATCCAACAGTTGCCATTGGCCTCTTGGTAGCTTCCCTTATCAATATCCTCCTGGCTCAGTCATCAAGTTTGTAGGGATGGTCTGATCTAAGCAAGGTATTGGTGTTCCGTATGCTCTCCTCTTGTTAACTCAGGGATGGTTAAAGTCTTTAAAAATCTGTCAAGTATCCTTCTTCTAACTTGGGCCTTTCCACGACTTTATAGTAGTAATAGCAGTAAATAATTAAACCACTACAGTTGATGTTTTATTGTTGTTTTTTTTTTGAGAAAAAAGATGGCGCCAGTGTGGCCGTCTGTCTGTCACGGTCAAATTTTTATTGCTTGTGTCACTGTTTATGCAAAATATTGACTCTCCGATCTACTACGATTGCCAATCGCTGCTTGATCTCTGATACTCTGTGGAAATATCGATCAAATATGATTGGGGTGGGCAGAAAACTTTTCTCCCTCCTTTGCTGTCAGAGATACCTGCTCACCTCCTGCGCAATCCACCATCACTTCCCTGGAGAAGTCGCTCCAGGCAGCGGGCAAACGCAGCGGTCAGCTGGTGAAGCTTAAAGCATATCTGGCATTCTATCCTGGATGTAGTCAGACTCCCCATGGTTTCTTGGTGGAATATGGATCAATTTATTATCTCTGTTTCCTGACGAGCCCTGGACCCTGCTGACACCTGGCTGGTACCTGTTGTTGCCCATATGTGGAGGCCCAGCTTCCTTGCCGATGTTCAACTCACTGGAGGTGACGTTAACCACGGATATCTTCGGCCGCTGAGTCGATTACCTCGGACGGCCAGTCCTGCTGCTCCTATCAGAGCTGCCTGGTCAATGTTAGATTGCTAGGGAGTAAGACCTTCATCCTGAATGACTTCTTTCTTATTCGTGACTGAAACCTGGCTGAATGTTGGTGAGTCGAGCGCTTTCTCAACACGCCTTGATTATTGTAATGCTTTGTATGTAGGTGTTAGCCAGGCCTCCCTCTCTCGACTACAACTGGTTCAAAATGCTGCCGCTCGTCTCCTTACTGGAACTTGTAAGCGAGATCGCATCTCCCCTGTTCTTGCCTCTCTTCACTGGCTCCCTGTTAATTATAGGATTGATTTTAAGATTCTGTTGTATGTTTTTAAAGCCCTTCATGGATTAGCTCCAGCCTGTATCACTGATCTATTGAAGCCGTATGCTCCTTCAAGGTCATTAAGGTACAAGATCCGGTCACTTCTTGTTGTCCCTAAAACACGGCTCAAAAACAGAGGGGTTCGAGCTTTCACAGTCGCAGCCTGTGGAAGGAATTGCCTCTTCATGTCAGACTGGCCCCCAGCCTTCCGGTTTTTAAATCGCGACTTAAATCTCACTTTTACTCCTTGGCTTTTAATCCAGGATGAGAGCTGTATGTTGCTGTTTTGTTTGGTGTTGTTTGTATTGTGTCTATTTATTGATTCATGTCAATGTACAGCACTTTCGTCAACTTGGCTGTTATTAAATGTGCTTTAGAAATAAAGCTGGATTGGATTATGTCAGGTGGGGCCAATTAACCTGGTGAGTGATCTGGTAGTTTATTGGTTGTACCTGAGGCAGGCATTTTACTAATTCAATTTCAAGAACATTTATACTGTGTAAATACCACTGAAAAAAGTTGGATTTAATTCATTTGAATTTCCGAGGTGTAATGTTACAAAGGTCTGGATTTTGACAAAGAATGATTATTTTCTCTAGGCATTGTACATATACATCTAAACCTGTGTCCAAGTTCACAAAAAAAACCTGTTTCACATTTGAGTGTGGTTTGAGTGTGGCCGTTAATCGGAAGGTTGGCGGTTCAGTCCTCGGCTCCCCCGGTTGCGTGTCGAAGTGTCCTTGGGCAAGATACTGAACCCCGAATTACCCCTGGCGGCTGTTCCGCCAGTGTATGAGGTGATATGTGTGTGAAAGTTAATGTTAGTTTCTGTTTGAGCACTTAGTATGTCTTGTATGACTGGTTAATGCAGATGTAGTGTAAAAGCGCTTTGAGTGGTCGAAAAGACTAGAAAGGCGCTATACAAATACGGAGCATTTACATTTTAATTCATTTCAGTATTATTTATAGAGCGCCAATTCATAACAAAAGTTATCTGATTGCACTTTTCAAATAAAGCAGGTCTTTTTTTGTCCAGTAAAAACATTTCATCTGTGCAGAAGGGAAGAGCGTGCAGCAGGGTAATGCGAGGCGACGAGCTGGGAAAGGAGACAAAGGTGGACCGGATGGTGCTGCGGCATCTGGAGATATGTCAGATGTCAAGGATGAGACGGCTCACATTTCTGTGACTGGTTTGGCTGAAGTGCAGTCAGACCTGAATCCTCAAGACCCGCTTCAGAAGGTGGTCCGGTTCAGTCCTGACCTGAGCCTTCTGGTGACTGGAGGCACAGACGGATACATCAGAGTCTGGGAGGTAAATGCTGTCTGATTGTTCTTTTAACTTGGCCAGCCTTGTTTGAGTGTTTTATTAAAAGCTCTGACACATGTACTGCTTTAGTGTAATTCATTTGGGAAGTGAGGACAGTGCCCACAATGGTTCCTGAAATAACTTATATAATATTATATAAGTAATAATAAATAAAAATTTACTTAAAATTACTTACTATTACTTACTATACTAAGAAACGGGCCTGGACAAAAATGATGGTACCCCTACAAAAGTTTGGAAATAATTTGACCATAGGGACGTCACAGGTGTCTTCAAATTTGTAATCAGTCAGTCTGCCTATTTAAAGGGTGAAACGTAGTCACTGTGCTGTTTGACATCATGGTGTGGACCACATTGAATATGGACCACAGAAAGCTAAGGAGAGAGCTGTCTCAGGAGATTAGAAATAAAATTATAGACAAACATGTTAAAGGTAAAAGCCTGGTAAGACCATCTCCAAGCAGCTTGATGTTCCTGTGACTACATTTGCACATATTATTCAGAAGTTTAAGGTCCATGGGAATAGGGCTGAACGATTTTGGAAAATAATCTAATTGCGATTTTTTTTTTTTTTTTTACCAATATTGCGATTGTGTTTTAATATGCGATTAATTTTTAAGCTCTTTACCTTCTGTATTATTCAAAATGGACAAGCAGTAAATCAGTGTATAGTATGACCAACACAATATTAGCTAGATTAAACACACTGTTCTTTCTTGTAGGTCAGGCCTGTGTTATGATGAAATTAGGTGATGCATGAATTGCATGAATTATTATTGAGAGCTATGGTGGAGAAGAAATATCAAGTTTTAATAATATGAGAAAGATTATTTGAGAGTCAAATATCATCAGGTAGGCCTACCTACAGATCACAAGAACTAAGTTCACCACAGTGTATTATACAGTAAGTGCTCAATACAAAACCCACAGTTCAACCACCAATTAAAGAGTCCTTATCTCAGTTCAAATCTCCTAGGTATCCATCTTTCTATATCCCAGTAAGCAAACAAAAGTTTGAAGTGAAATTAAAAGTTGGCCAAAGGAAATAATACGAATGTTTAATAGCTTAGTAATTCTCCCACAACACCGGAGTTCCCCACCCCCGCAGTCTCCAATGCTGGTGAGCAGCGCACTGCCTGTAACTCGGGACAGACTGGGCCTCTTTTGGACTTGTGCGTTTAGTTTTAAACTTAAGATATTTCCTGAGCTGACTGATGGCTATGTGTGTGACGCTGGCACCGATCGCCACAATGCGCTTAACTTACTACACGTGTCTTTCTGTTGTGCATTTTTCCTGTCTGTCAAAGTGGCGGATGGCCCGACGATTTCACCCACTACCACCACCAAGTTACCCACGGGTGGCGGTGCTACTTTCATTCCCTGTGTGACACTAAAGATTCTGTCTTGTCAGCTTCTGTCAAGCGTAAGGCCATTGTACAACAACAAGTTAAGGTACAGCATAAGGTACGAGTTGATGCTTAGTCTGCAGACTGCTTTACTGTTGTAAATGTGACCAGAGTGTAATTGTAGCCTTTGAGATTAGAAAATCTCGTTTTATTACATCATGATAATATCACAAATGCAATTAATCGTTCAGCCTGGGACTGTAGCCAACCTCCCTGGACGTGGCCGCAAGAAGAAAATTGATGACAAATTAATGAGACGGATAATACGAATGGTAACCAAAGAGCCCAGAACAACTTCCACAGACATTAGAGGTGAACTCCAACGTAGTCAGATCGTACTATCCGTTGCTGTTTGAGCCAAGTGGACGTAATGGAAGACGACCGAGGAGGACACCACTGTTGAAACAAATCATAAATTACAGCTGCAAGCAGTGTTGGGCGGGCCCTCACACTTGAAGCGTGTCGGGGTGTGAGGCAGCCATGTTGCAGATTCTGGAGCTCTGCCGGTGCGGCTGTGAATTTGCTACACGCTTCCGACGCTGCATGAAGGTGTTATACGTCACTTCCTGTGTCCCCTTTGTGGCGCTCTAGAGCACTTGGCGATAAGACTGTAAATGAATATTGGCATGTATTCTGGGCGGGACAGTTATCAAGCACGTAAAGTTTTGTGCACATGTGAGCATGTACACTGACGTTAAAACAACTTACTGTGTCATGGCGAAGAGTTTAACTTTGCCACCACGCCACCGCCATGCCGTTAACTGCAAACTCACAAGTTTTGTAACATGGCTTCATCAATGTGTTAAGGGTTTTCTGGTACAGTTTTGAAGTTGATATGTCCGACCTGATAGGAGTAGTACATTACAGCATAAAATGTGTCATTTCCTTTTATCAGCAGGTGGCACTATGACTTTGAGTAAATATTGGGATATTGATGTGTTCAGGACAGGACTCTTATATTGTATTCCAAATTTGGTGCAGATGTGAGCATGTACACTGAACAATACCTTCCTGTTTTATGGCAAATCATCGATTTTGGACGTCACGCCATGTGCACGCCGTTCCACGAAAACTCACTGTTAAATAAAATACGAAATTTTTCACTGCGTCTGAATTATGTGCAAAGTTTGGTGAAGTTTTCGAGTATGTTTAGGCCCCCAAAATTGAGGTTACTTTGCAGAAAAAACAAATTAATCCCTTTCAGTCCCAGTTTCAATAGGGACTTCATATGCTTCGTGTTTGGGCCCTAAAAAGCGAGACTGGAATTTGCCAAAATGCCTATTGACAAGCCTCAGCATCTGGCACATTTGATTCTGTACAGGAGTAATCTCAAGACTATCAAGGCATTCTGGAGCGGAATGTGCTGCCCAGTGTCAGACAGTTTGGTCTCAGTCGCAGGTCATGGGTCCTCCAACAGGATAATGACCCAAAGGCTAAAAACACCCAAGAATGGCTAAGAGCAAAACACTGGACTATTCTGAAGTGGCCTTCTATGAGCCCTGATCTAAATCCTATTGAACATCTGTGGAAGGAGCTGAAAACATGCAGTACGGAGAAGGCACCCTTCAAACCTGAAATAGCTGGAGCAGTTTGCTTATGAGGAGTGGGCCAAAACACCCGTTGACAAGAGCAAAAGTCTCATTGAGAGTTACAGAAATTGCTTGCCTGCATTGACTGGCTCAAAAAGTGCAACAAAATATTAAGTTCAGGGCACCATCATTTTTGTCCAGGCCAGTTTCATTAGTTTGTTATTTAAAATTATTCTGCTGAACCATAATTAAAAAGCAATGTCTGATTTTCATCAGTTAATTTTCAGTAAATTTTTATTTAGTGTTACTTTTGTCAGTTTCAAGTTATTTCAGTGACCGTTGTGGGTTTTTCTTTAACGGGAGGTTACCAACAATTTTGTCCCATCTGTAAGTATGGATGCAATGTGGATGTCGATATGTCCTCCTGTTATATCTTGGTTCAGCATTCCTTACACTGAACTTTAGCACACCACTCAGCTAGTAATTGTATTTTTTTTTTTTTTTTTTGGCCCTTCATTTGGATTGCAGAAAAATGAACATTTGCCCCTTATCTCCTTGCATGTTTTTATGTTCTAGGGTGGCTATTTAAGAATAGCGTAATCTCTGTCACCAACAATTATTGAGTGTTTAAAGAAAAGGAAATGATTAACATTAATTTTTAAATGTGGGTCATGTTTTCATAGTTTTGGCCCCTGTCCTAATAGCATAGAGTTCTGAGGATTGATGACTGTGTTAGACACAGCTTTACAATACAGTGCACACTGAGTGCACATAAGCCCATGTGTTCCTGGTTCAGCTTTGACCTGCTAAAATGAACTCACTATTGGAATTTTTGGGTGTATTCACAGTGATATTGTTAATAATTGAGGTAAAGTGGGCTTTGTTTGGGTTTACTGGACTGTGCTATAAATCTGTTATTTCATTCCAGATATCAGGCATTAAATTGGTAAAGAAAATATTATCATAATAAATGTTATCGTGACTAAAAGGAATGATGGGGAAACAAACAAAAATACATACATGACATATCTTGAACGTATGCATTGATGTCTCAACACTGATTGTATGTTCTTGACTCTTCTACAGTTTCCATCGCTGAAGAAGAAGTTTAACTTTAAAGCACATGATGGTGAGATTGAAGACTTGGACACGAGTCCAGGGAACAAGGTGAAATGAGAAATAGGTTTTCTTTCAAATATATAGTGCAAATTTTAACAGAAATTTTAACAGAATGAAAAAATCATCAAAAGTATATGCAAATTAAATCTGCAAGCAGCGCTGGACGGGCCCTTGCACCTTGAAGCGCGTTTAGGCATGCCTCTACCGCACTGCAGACAGCACAGCTCGGCTGACATGGCTATGAATTGTTACGTGCTTTGGACACAGTACAAAGGACTTGAAGGTAATTTCCAGTGGACTCTGTGGTGCTAGAGAAAACACTGCAATTAGAGAAGTGCAAGGAACCTGTCGTTTTTGCTCAGATTATTAGGAGTCCAAGCCCGGAGTGGGCTGGGAACCCGCGGATGCAAGGCATCGCGGTTCCCAGTACCAGCGAAGCGGCTGGGAACCCTATTGTAATCGTTATCGTTAGGATTTTTATTATTATTCTTCCGTGAAGAAAAAAACGATACTGCGGCCTAGACTGTAAGTGCTACAGACGCGAAACTCACATGGTAGGTCCAGGTCACCACAGCGACCGCAGACGCAGTTGAATCTTGTGGTATAGGCCACGCCCATTTCCCGCCTATAATTTTTTTTCCCGCAAAATCGCTGTGATGGCAGTTCAAGTTTTCAAATCAACAGCTCAGGCAAACACTTGTCTTTCTGTGAATTTTATTCAAGTCTTCTGCAGAAGAACTTACAGCAACACACATACATGCTCGAATGAGTGAGGAGAGTTCCGTGAGTCTGTTATTTATCCAGCTTTAGGGTCAATCATATCATCCCACAGATACACATTGTCCCTGAAGTGTGGATAACACAGAGAACAGAGATATTTTGACTGTTACGTTTAAACAGATTCAGTGCCACATGAACAGATGAGTCTCCCTGAGTCCAGGGTTACATGCAATATGTTCCCATTACATCGTGAAAACTGAAAAACCTATTTTTATTAACTCCTCCGAAGCCGCACGTCCGATCAGAACCAAACTTGGCAAGGACCATCTCTGGACCAAGCTGATACAGGCTTGTGCTCCCCAGATCGATACGCAAAAAAATGTTCTAATTTTAAGCTAACAAATATTTGCGCAAAACACCAAAAACAGGAAGTGATGTCATATGTTAGGTTTAGAATGGCCGATCGACACCAAACTTGGGGACTTTATGCGGCACGACTTCCTGAAGGCCTGTATAAAATTTGTTGTCAATCTGCCTCTAGGTGGCGCTATTAATCGTATATCAAAAAACACTCCCATAGACATACATTCATTTTATATCTCCATAACCACAAGTCCGACTCATACCAAATTTGGGTCAATTCTTCCCCATGGGCCCCTGATGACACCTGAAAAAATTGGTGCAATTCTGCTTACAGGTGGTACTAAAATCGAACCTGAAATCTCTCACTAAATCCCATTCAATTCAGCATTTTCAAACGAACAGCATTTTGCTTCAGGTTGGAATGGCCGATGAAAGGGCTGTGTGAAATTTGGTCGGCCTCTGCGTGGCACTATTAATCATATAACGCTCCCATTGACATCCATTAATTTTATATCTTCGTAACCGCAACTCCCTTTAATTTCAAACTCCGCTGCGGGGCGCCCGGGGTCAACTCGTGCGCCTTCCACGGGGCGAGAGGAGCGTAAGGCGCCGGGTGGCTTTGACCCCGTAGACATCCATTTATTTTATATCTTCGTAACCGCAACTCCCTTTTAATTTCAAACTCTGGTCGTTTATTCTCCGTGGGCCCCCCGAGCCACAGCGGGGCGTCCCGGGTCGACTCGCGCGAGGGTACTGCTTGCAGTTCTAGTTGTTATTATTAGGGGTCCAAGCCCGAGAGGGCTGGGAACCCGCGAATGCAAGGCATCGTGGTTCCCACTACCACCGGAGCTGGGAACCCTATTGTAATCGTTAGGATTTTTATTATTCCGCCGCTAAAACTCATAATGCAGCCTAGATTTTTGGGCTTCTGTAAATAACATCACAGGGTACGGTCTAGAACTGCTCTTTTATGAAAAGCGCTGTGAGATAACTGTCGTTGTGATTTGGCACTATATAAATAAAATTGAATTGAAATTGAATTGAATAGACGGTAAGTGCGACAGAGACGAAACTCATAGGGTAGGTCCAAACCACTGCAAGTAACTCAGGCGCAAAAATCCGCACACTTCTACCACTAGGGGGTGCTGATGTAACTGCATACAAAGGCGCATATCAAAAACCTTATATCCACAAGTTCGGCGGATCGAGCTGAATCTAATGGCCATGCCCATTTTCACCTAGACTTTTTTTTCGCTACATCGCGAAAACTGAAAAACCTATTTTAATTAACTCCTCCAAAGCCGCAAGTCCGATCGACACCCAACTTGGCACGGATAATCTCTGGACCAAGCTGATGAAAGTTTGTAGAGGAAATTTTGATAGGATGATGATACGCTAATAATTGTTTGAGAAAAACGCTATAAAAAGGAAGTGATGTCATATCTTAGGTTGGGAATGGCCGATCAACACCAAACTTCAGGGCCTTATGTGTCATGCCCCCGTGAGGGGCTGTGCAAAATTTGGTGCAGTTAGCCTCTAGTTGGCGCTATTCAAAAAAAAATCCCATTGACTTACATGCATTTTATATCTCCATAACCACAAGTCCAATTGATACCAAATTTGGGGCAGATGACACCTCTAAAATTTTGTGCAGTTCGGCCTAAAGGTGGCGCTATAATCGAAGCTCAAATACCGTCAGAAAGTCCCATTAATTTCAATGGGATTTTCAACCAAGGCACATTTTGCCTCATAACTACGCGCACATCGCACATTCATAAACGTTATGTCTACAGGTTTGGGGGATTTTGCCGATTCCAATGGTATAAAACACGCCTCTGTGCGATGACGTTTTCATTTCGTAAAATCACAAAAACTGAAAAGCCTATTTTAATTAACTCCTCCAAAGCCGAAGGTTCGATCGGCACGAAACTTGGTACAGACCATCTCTGGACCAAGCCGAACAAAAGTTTGTAGAGGGAATTTTGATCTGCTAAAAAACATCCTAATTATAAGCTAACAAATGTTTGCGCAAATGCTAAAACAAGATGTCATATTCTTATATTTGCAATGGGTGATCTACACCAAACTCGGGGACCTTGTCTTGCACGACCTCCTGAGGGGCTGTGTGAAAATTGGCGTCAGTCGGCCTCTAGGTGGCGCTATTCATTGAAAATCAAACAACACTCCCATAGACATACATTAATTTTATATCTCTGTAACCGCAACTCCCTTATATTTAAGGCGTCAGGAAAGGATATGTTTCAAACTTTATTTCCTATGCCTCATTCATATTTTTACAAATGTCCATAGTGACGCATATATGCTCCTCATAGCAGGTTGACCACATCCATCTCAAAGTTCTTGTCAAAGGCTGTTGCCTTGGTGAGTAATTATTCGCAATTGACCCTTCGCTAAGCCACGCCCCACTTAGTTACTGTTGCTAAGTCCGACAAACTGTCTATTGTTGCACTGCCAGGAGAAACATTGTCAAATTTGTTGGGACGTGCGATTTCAGAAAGAAGCAGACAGTTCTGCCGTTGCATTATACATTTGAAGGTTGTATTCAGGCTGTCAAACTGACTCAAACGGAAAGTGTCGGACCTCAGTTAGAGCGAGTCCTATACTGCGCTGTGTATTCAGGGCGTAGCTTAGCAAAGGGTCAATTAAACAGGAAGCTGTTTTGAGAGCTATACCTAGGGATGGGGATCATTAATTTTTATTGATATTGATACCCTTATTGAGACGATCCGATTCTTTATCAATACCACTATCGATACTTTACTATTATTTAGTGATGGTTATTTCTAAGACCACACCCAACGGGCATGAGGTAGGCCTGCAGGGTATGAGGAAAATATTCAATGTGCGATAACCTTATATATTGCATACATGTCACTTGCGATAAATAAACATATATTGAAGTGTACATATTAACTGCCTGGTTGTTTTTAATTTAATATTTTAAATACAGCTAAATGTTGTTTCTAGACAACAGCAAAGTAACTCAATAACTTTATCTGACATCACAAGTAGTGAGTGACGTTTAGAAAGAACAGTCTGTATCAGTCCCTCCTCCTTTCTCGCTGGCTGCAGGTAACATTACCAGGTAGAAGGAGGAGCGGCTGATTTGTCTCAGCCAGCAGCTGAGCTTTTAAGACTACAGACCAGTCTGTGCTCCAGACAGCTTTCTATTTAGCTTCTTTTTAACATTTGGCTAATGCCAAGCTAGCGTTAGCTGTGCTTGTATAAAACATAAAGGATGAGATACTGAGGACAGAGATGATTAAATTAACCATTTCTACATGTTTAACGTTAAAACCCTAAATGCCTATGTGCACGTGTAGCTCAGTCGGTAGTAGTGGGACTCCCGTTGGGAGGGTCGATCCCAACACACAGCGGATATTTTTTTCTCCCTTGTTAAACAAATTGATTGTAAGGACACTTTTGCACATGCTCACAATAAAGTATGTGCTGCAGTGCATGTGCGCCCCAGTGTTTGATATGCATTCATAAACCAAAGGACCCTTATTTTCATTTCTCTGATGAAATTCAGGGGAATCTAATCGCACGTTTACTGACTGCTTTTTTAGAGGTGTGTTATGCAAGCCAGAAACTCTTGAATGTCCTACAGAACTTTTCAATGTAAAAGCTCCCAATAAACTCAACATGAAGCATTGCTGCAAAAAACGTTCTCACGCTTTTATTTAGTAGGCACAATCGGTTAAGAGGAAGTGATTATGTGAGTAGCTGTTTTGACTGAGATCTGTTTCAGCACCAGCAGCTATAAATTTATTTATCTTTAATAAATCTGTCCGCATTGCTGGCGGACCGGTTCTGGCCCGCGGGCCGCCTATTTTTCAACCACTGCCCTAGACCCAACCGGAAGTCAGCAATTTTGAATTGAATTAGTAACTATCAACCACAAATAATTTCCACACTTCACCTGTGTAATATGTATCGTGTTAACTTCAGAGCCGTGTCAGCAGCCCTGCTGTGTAGAGACCCCAGCTGTCGCTCCACCTGAGGTGCGCAAGGGGCGAGGGCCCGTTCAACGTTGCTTGCAGCTTTAATTATACATTGTCACTGTAGGTGAAGTGTGTAACACACTGAAAATTTCATGTCGCTTGAATTTTTTGTTACACAGAGGTTACTTCCTGTTGCCAGTAGGTGGGGCTTTGACTATACCTAAATATTTGCATGTAGATGTGTTCAGGCCGAGATCATTTTCAAGTGTAACGTTTGTTACAGATTTGATCATGTACAGTGAATTTACAACAGTTTCCTGTTTCATGCCGAAGCATGGAGCTTCGCCGCCACGCCATGGACATGCCGTGAAACAAAACTCAATCTGATTTTCGACGCCATGCCAGACACGCCCTTCGACAGACGCTCACAGTTTGTACAACTTATGAAGTCGAGCTAATTACTCTGGGAGGAGTTTGTTAAAGTAACCTGTATATCGCCAAAAATTATCATTAAATCCAAAATGGCTGACTTCCTGTTGGGTTTAGCACATCACTCCAAGAGGTCTGGACATGATACATGTGCCGCAAACATTTCGTACATTTCGGTGCGGTACCATTTTGCCACGCTTATGTGCAAGACCCATAAAATATGTAATTTTTCGCCCCGCCTGACATGTGAAAAAAGTTTTGTGCGTTTTTGTTTTATTCTCGGGCCCTAAACATATAACAGTAACAGAGGATTAAAACAAGAAATTAAACATGTAACAGGAGATACAGGAGTAGTACAAATGAATGACCGTTAAAGGTGGGGTAAGCGATTGTGGAGAAATCCTATGCCATGACAAATACCATGATATACAGCGAACAACGACACAGGAATGTAACTGTTAGTTAAGTTGTGGGTTAGCAAACTGTGGCTGCAGCTGCTGCAGCAAAGCTAACATGCAGACAGGATGAGACCGTTCCAGAGCCAGCACAGCAGCTCCAGACTACTATAGTTAACATCACAACAACAGCATGTTTTGGTGAAGTAGAGAGTATGCTGAATGTATGTGAACAAGTCTTTTAACGTTACCTGACACACACATTAAGGCTGGAAAAGCTTAAATAGTGTTGTGTGGCAGGTAGTGGGCCACTTTGTTTGTTTTCCATTGACAGAGCTAAGGCTAAGTATAAACCCCAGATCTTTTTGGAGTTTGGAGTTCAAGTAACAGAGTTTAACAAACTATTTATTATATACATATTTATGCTATGTGTGTGCGCCTTCTTGTGTTCAACCATGGTGTGAAACCATTAGAGGACTATGGAAGTGAAGACCCTTGTATCTGTACACTTGGCATTGGCTTTAAACATTTGTCACAGCATTTTAAAATATTAAAACAGATGTTTGAAAAAAAGTTAAATGCATTAATTTGGTACAAAATTAAGAGGCTATCTATGAAGAACTTTGTATGCTTGTAAACAATGTTGTGCTCTAATACAGTGGTTCCCAACCTTTTTTCCTTGGCACCCCCCCTACTTTTATCTAAGAAAAGCTGAGCCCCCCCAACAGCTTACAAAACACTCACACAGAAAAAGATGATGTAATTACTTACTAATAGCGAACAAATGGAGTCAAATGACACCTCCATGGCTCTGTGTAAATCAATGCCAGCTCTTGGTTGGCCTTCACCAACAGTCTCCTGGTGTTTTGTTTCTTGATAGTGTTGTTTAATACCAAGAAAAGGGACTTATAAGGTGTAATATTTACAAAATAGCCTATAGGCCTATAGCTTGCTTAACTTAAGTGTTTTCAACATATACTTTACTTGGGCGGGCCGGACAGGTATAGTTGCACCTGCCAAAGTATATTTGGACAACCCACTTTTGCATTTTGCAGAGAAACGGTGAGGGAGAGTTCATCTGGTATTATGTCAACGAACACGCAGGAAATGTTACATTACGGAGCGAAATTGAACGCACCACTGCAGATGTCACTCACTAACGTTAAGTTTCAGTTTGGATCCACATGCAGCGCACTTGAAAACTGAATCACGGGTGAGTTTATTAAACAGGGCGACTTTATGAAACGTACTGCTGATGGAGGAAGTCAGCATACACATGTACAGGCAGAGAGAGACAGAAAGAGGCGTAGCAAGCCGGCATGTTGCCGTGAGAGACCAGAGGTACAGGCTAGGTGTGGGGAGAAGAGCAGAGGAGCAGATTCAAGTAAATAAACACTTAACTAAGGTGGAAAATTACCTACAATAACCTACTGTTAATACAAATAGCCTACACTGCTACCGAGGCCACCCCCCACCGGCCGCCGGCACAGTTGCCCTGTCGTAATGAGAGCTCAACAGTCTGTGCGTCGGGTGGGATCTGCGACACCAGATCGTGGACTTTTGTGTCGCGATTTTGGTCTCTGTTTCTAAACCATTACAGCCCTACTACTAAGTAGTCTGTCTACTATTTTCAGTGAGAAAAAAATGTATACAGACTTTTGTATAAATTATCTAGTGCGCCAAAGTCTTTTTGGCAACCTCAAAACAGATAAAGGGGTTGGGAACCACTGCTCTAATAAACTATTTGATCATAAACCCAATGTAGAGCTATAAATGGTGATGAAACAGCAACAAAGGTCAACAAATTTGATGTTTTTCCAAAAACCCTAAATCAAAGAATAGAAAATAGAATAAGTAATTTTCCTAACATGTTATTATTGTTGTTTTTTTACTTTTAATGGACACATGTAATATGTTTTATACTTTCAGTGAATTTAATCCAAGTAATTTTATTTCCATACTGTATAGATACCTTATTTTGAAAACCGGGCGTTGTCACATTTGTGTCCTTGCGCTAAATTCATCAAGTCCGACCCAATTTGATAATAATGTTGCATGTGGTTCTCGTAGAAGCAATGCTTCATGTTCTCATAACATGAAGACTTCACAGCCTCTCTTCAGGTAGGACTTTCATACTGCAACACTTGTCTTTGTAAAGAGAGAAACTGACAGGATAAAGTCACTAAGCTCGCACTGGGCCGTTTCACTGGATTTACCATAAAGGCTTGAATACATATGCACTCCAAAAGTAGGCGTGGCTAGCTTAATCGCCTTCTCATAAACGAGTGACAGAAACAGGCCGTTACCGTAGTTACCTGAAAAAGAAAAGTGGTTGTCTTGAGTCGAATGCCAAAGTGTGCGAGCTTATAGTAGTGTGGAGCAGCGGCGCAAAACACAACTTCAGAGGTCTGAAATGTAATTATTATAATAATAATAATGCATTTTATTTAATGGTGCCTTTCATAACTCCCAAGGTCACCTCACAAACAATATACAGATCACTGCATAAAACAACACACACAACAAACAAGCCGCATACAGATAAAATGCATTAAAAACTCAGTACAATATGTTATAAAAAAGCTTGTATAAAAAGATGTGTCTTAAGACGCGTTTTAAAAGTCAACAAGCAGTTGCTACATCAAGGGGATGTGTAAAAATATTTTGGGTTCATTTTGAAACTATGGTGGGCCGCCATGGTCTCATTAATTAATGGGAAACACTGAGTAAACTGTTAGTATGTTAATATATTAATGATTTAATTTTACTATATGCATTGTCATTTTATGTAGTAGTATTCTATATAGCTCACCACCTGTATAATATTTATTCCAGTTGGACAAAACAGCAGTTTCATGTTTGTGAGTTGTTTTCATTCATTAAATCCTTGTGCAAGAAAAATGGCCTACATTTGTCTTTAATTTGTTCATGCTACTATCTCATCAATAATCATAACCATTCATGCAGGAGGAGTTCTACATTTGAAAGTTTAGTGTAGGAGGTCAAATTTTTTTTAATGTTCACCCCCATCCAGGCTGTGATTGGTCAGTTGATGAAAAGTGAAATTGATGAGCACATCCATTTTATGAAAAGTTGAACATGTTTCAACAAAAAACACCTCATTTCAAACATGTAAATGAAGTGTTCTTTTATTGGCAATCATAAATTGTATGTTTGGTTGCTTAATGTATTTTTGGGTGTTTTTGTTGTTTGTTTGTTTTTTTTTAATTTATGCTTATTTTAAATTGTTTGATGTTGTTATTTTTTCGTTTTTTAACATGTTTGAAATAAGTACATCAATCAATCAATACAGCTAAATAGCCAGCTAGGTAAACCCACAACCTCCTTATCTTCTCTCTACTGTCTTTTGACTCACCACTCCAGCTGCTGACATCTCTCTTTGTTTTGTAACGAGCTGCTCAAGCGGCCACCGAGCGACCCACCCACCGGGATCTCTCCCGGTGCTCCTGTGGCTAGCTGGCTTTTATTCTTGCCAGAGTTTCAACAATTCTCATATGATTGACACCAGGGGGGAGGGGGGGATTACTGTAGGTTGTAGTTACTTGCACATAGTTCTCGTAAATCATTTTTCCGGTTCGCACATATAGATTTTTTGGGGCATATGCGAGCAAAATGGTCGCCCTGTAGAGCCCTATATGCTGAATTTGACCGAAAGATATATATTGCTTATATTAATCTCCATGCTTACGAACGTCATGATGTATTCATTAAGTCTGTTTCCATTGCTCTTTGTCAAATTTTGCTTTCATTAATAGATCAACCTTCTTACCATAGCAAAGGGGTTTTGTGATTAAAAACGTATTTGAAAAATTTAAATAAACATGAATGGAAACTAACCCATTGACATGTCTTGGTGGTGATATTTATTGCCAGTTATAAATAATGATATATTGATTTATTAGTAATGGTCAAAATGTTGTGTTGTGTTTCCAATGCAGCACCTGGTGACTGTTGGCCGGGATTTTGCCTGCAGTGTATGGAGTGGCAACCACTTGGCTATGGGTCTTAAATGGCTTGAAACCATGCCTCAGATAGCTGAGAAGACTTATCGATATATGGCTTGCAGGTAAAAAAAAACCAATAAGTTTGTTCTTATGTGAAAGAGCATCGTAGCTTTTCACTTTGTTCACCTCACCAGGTGAACAAAGCTCAGGAGGTAGAGCGGGTTGGCCGTTAATCGGAAGGTCGGCGGTTCAATCCCTGGCTCCCCCTGGTTGCGTGTCGAAGTGTCCTTGGGCAAGATGAATGTATGAATGTGTGTGAATGTTAGTTTCCGTTTGAGCACTTAGACTCAGTGTATGAATGTGTGTGACTGGTGAATGCAGATGTAGTGTAAAAAGCGCTTTGAGTGGTCGAAAAGACTAGAAAGGCGCTATACAAAACTTTACACACGATTAGATGCAATGTATAATGTACATGTTCAGACACTTTTCAACTCTTATTTTAATATTATTTTTTATTTACATAGAAGCAATATCCCTGATTGGCTGACTATATTTGTGGATCGTAGTAACACTCTCCGTGGTAAACAAGTGTCAAAATTGTTTGTAGACAACTACGAAGCGATTCGCAAATGCAAAACAATTTACAAATCGAATATGACCCTCACGCGCAGACAAATCGAATTCTGTTTTTTTATGTAGCTTTCAAGTCACTGATTTCTATTTATGGATCATTGAGATTTTGTAGATTTTGAATCTGTTTGTGGATCATGTTTTGTTTACAAATTGTGATATATATTTGTGACTCAGTCTGTACATTTACAATGATAATGACATTGATTTACCCCTTACATAACCATCTGAATGATGCCACAGTGACTATACATGGTTGCATTTTTATGCATTTCAGGTTTGGAAAGGTAGAAGACCATAAAGATGCCCTGAGGCTTTATACAGTCCAGATCCCCCATAAACGAGATAGAAAACCTCCTCCTTGCTACCTCACCAAGTGGGACGGCAAGAGCTTCCTGCCTATGCTGACGGCTCCCTGTGGCACTGAGGTCATCTCCAGTCTGGCTGTCAGGTAACTGATTGGTTGATATTATAACATGTTAAGCAGGGATGCTGAGAGACTTGCCTTAGACACGAGGAGGGTAGGGTTCGTCAGGACTGCCTGGTGGCCCAGGATTAGGTTCTCAGAGTCTCATTACTTCTCATGTGACCTGTTGGCTTTGCTTCTTTGCTTAACAGCTGGTCCACTGTACTCCCTGTCTAGCAATTTCTGAAACAGAAACAGAAAGGCTGTTTGTGTCTTCAGACTACACTTTCTCATTTAGTAGCTAGTATTGTAGTGGATTGCCTGTATGTTTGGGGTGCCAGCTGGAGCCTTGTCCTACAATGTTAATGGGTGCTCTTATTCAGGACAATCCCCCACATTGATACATGAGTCAGTGCTCAAAATCTGGTCGTGAACCCACTCATTTGTAATAACCCAAACACTGCATGCACACAAATAAACAAAGCAATAATCAGAGTTATAAATCAGTGTATTGAAAATACAAAACACAAAGAAAAATGCCTTTCACAGTCAGCTCTAATAATTCAATAACAAAATAAGGAGTCCAAGGCTCAACAAAACAAACGCCACACAGTGGGAATTCAAATGTTGAAGAACAAAATACCACACTAGTCATACCTCAGCAAACCCCTTTCCCAACAAGTCAAAACAAAAGATCTTTGGAGGTTTCAGTTCTGGTTTACCCTGCTAGAGTGAGTACTCTTCCCCTAAACAAAACAAAATAGTATCTCTGCAAGCCAAAGCAAAGCAAAACTCTCAGACGCTGTCGGAGTTACCTCATGACCACGGTCCTGATGGCAACCGGATTAAAGTGACAGAGCAAGGTTTTCCTTTTCCCAAAGCTGTTATCTGTGCAAATAGTGGTCATAGCTGGCTCTGAGACTGGGAGCTCGGAGCACCTGGGGAGTGTTGGTGTTTACACCTCCATTCAAGAACTAGAGGAGGTCAGGCCAGGGATGGTGGGAATCCAGCAGGGAATGATGGCAGGTAGTGGGCAACGAAACCCTGCAAAGCAGCTTCCCAGTGAACCTGGCCTGAACAGGACCACACACAGCCTCACAAACCCACAGGAAATATAGAACCGAGGGGATTTATAGTTTCCTGATGGTAAGATCATTTTAGGTTTTGCTAAACTGCTAACTGGATCTGCCTGTAGCTATAGTTAGTTAGCTCGGTTAGCTGTGCACCTATTGGACCGCTAGGTTTGGTGACCCGGGGTGCCAAGAGCCAAACCCAGCAGGAAAACCACTTCAGCGCTGTATTCCATTGGCAAATTGGCCTCTGTCGGTCTCGGAGGCTGTGTTCAGTGCCGGTCTGGCAGCTTTCTTAGCTCACTGGGAGCTGCAACCAGTCCACACAGAGGCTGCATGACGGGGTGGGGTGGGCATAATGCACATTCAGCACTATTGGCTACTGTAAACGCCAGTCAGTATTTGCAACAAGTCCCTCCGTAAGCAGAAGAAGACCATGGGATCAAATGCCATAGCGAAGTGGATAGTGACACACTGCATGCTGATTAGTATTGGGGAAGATGTCGGTCTTACGAACGCGTTCTTAAAATCACAACATAGTTGCTTGTCCCCGCGGGCTTGCTTCTGTGCACTACGCAGCTGTAGCCTATTTAACTTAAAATTATAAGCTATATAACTATACCTGATAGGCCTTCAACTAGTTTTGCGGTGATGCTCTGCCATGTGAATTCCCTCCTGTTGATGTCCTATATAGTAAACAGTAATAGATTCTGGTCCGCGTCGCGTACAAAAAGTTCAAGACAATTAAACTTCGGCGGTGGACATATTCGTGACGCGACCACTTCACCTCATTCTAACAAGGACACTTGCTACAGAACATAGCCTGTTTATGCTGCTCCCTGATAAAAGAAAAATGTTTCTGCTCATACCTGTTCCAGAAAATCATGTGATTAATCGTAATTAAAAATTTTAATCGTTGCCTAGCACTAAAAAAATTATAGTAAAATCTATAAAATGTTACAATAATTTATAGATCTGAGAGGTTGTTGGAAAGCACAAGTGAAACACTTAAAGCAATTCAGTATTACTTCTATACTGATGGGAGACTACTTCTTAACTAATATTTAAAAGCTTGGCATCTCAGCTCCTGGACCACACCTCACATATCAACCACTGAACATTATTAGATATTAGATAGACAGTGTTAACACAGGCATAAATGGCAATCCTGTACCAGAGATGGTCAATCTACCATCATCCTGTAGTGGGACAACCGTGTGGATTTGTGCATTTTATATTAAATAAATTTGGAGCTACTCCAAATTCCTCTTTTCCTCTCCCAGAGCGGAGCAGGGGGGTTAAAGAACAACTTCAACAGACTGCTGAAGAGACCCCAACGGAAGGGGGGTGTAAAGTTGCTTTCTTTAAGTGCTATGCCTGAGCAGCCTGATCATAAAACTGGCACCTTTTTGATCTACGAAGCTGATAACGCGGTGCCTGACTGTTAAACTGACAAAAGGGAAATTAACCAGAGATTACAAACAGCCTATCGGAAAGGCAGGAAATCCTAAACTGCCCCCCCCCCCCCCCCTACCTAGAGGTCTGGAGACTCTAGGATTATAACAACTCCGGTGGTGCCCCGAAACGAGAAATATCATTTGAGTTTATGAATATTAAAATTAATAATTGGGTATTAATTCTCATAAATTTATTAAAATTCATAACTAATTTAGCCATGCTACAATCCCCACCAGAGATGAGCCTAGTGAGGGTGGTGTTGTCAGTATGTTGTCTTCGCTGTTGCTATCTAACTAGCTAAACTCCTGTATGCAAAATGATGACTTGAGTCGCAGTTAAGCTTTTCTTGCTGTTTACTGTGGCTGTCAACATCATCTTACACAGATAGGTGAATACTGCAACAAAACAGAGCACCAACATCTCCATTTTGTTAGCTGCATGGGTTTTCTTATGTGAATATATACACACACACACACACACAGTGGGGAGAACAAGTATTTGATACACTGCTGATTTTGCAGGTTTTCCTACTTACAAAGCATGTAGAGGTCTATAATTTTTATCATAGGTACACTTCAACTGTGAGAGACGGACTTTAAAACAAAAATCCAGAAAATCACATTTTATTTTTAAATAATTAATTTTTAATTTTAGCTCGACGTGACCGAGTTAGCTCATGCTAAGGAGCTAATGCTGTATGCTACTTTCCGTTAGCAGAGGTAGCTTATAAACCCCCGGTGCTGTACGGTGGAGGCTGGAACCTGTGCCTGTTTTGTTACCAGTAGGGATGGGACGCTCGATACTGACGTGTCGACGCTTTGACGAGTTTCGAAAAACTGCTTCAAAGCGTGATTCAAAACGTCAATGTCACGTGACCACAGTGAAGGCTTCGGTGCGTTTCACCCCTGTTTCGACAGGTGGCACACTTGCTGCTTCTACGCTTGATTCACAGTGTTTGGAACAAACTGCACATCAGCCTCTAACTCATTTGACAGATTTGTTCCAAGGACACACAATGATTTGATTTATTGGAGCGACCTGCTGTAGTATATTCGCACCTGTAGGCCACAAAATACTTTTTGCCAGCAACAAATGTTCCATGTGACGTTTTTCAATTTTTCCAAGGCTGGGTATGTCAATTATGAAAAAAAACCGACTAAATAAATAATAAATTTAATAAAAATATAAAAATTCTTGACATATAACAAATGTGAGACATTGTTCCATTTTTCATTTATCATTCTTGAAACAACTTTACTCAGTTACAGATTTTTAATCCATTATACCTCACTGCAAGCACTATTATTAATTATTATTACACTAGGGCCTATATCTTTTCTGCTAATTATCATTACACATCTGTTAATAAGCTAATGTGTAATACTGTAGATTTCCACATTTATTACTATATTCTTAGATTTGTATGCTTTATTATATTCTCTATTCACTAACTTCAACTTTATTTCTATTCTGTTTAGGACTTGCGAGTATCTGCAACAAAGAATTCCCCCTCGTAGATCAATAAAGTATTTCGATTGTGAAAATAGATAGGGTAGTGGTTAAGACAAATGCCTTTAGTGTGAGAGATGTGGGTTCGATTCCCACTGTGATACATGTGTCCCTGAACAAGACACTTAACCCCTAGTTGCTCTCAAGGTGCGCCCTCTGACACAGCAATTGTGTTTTGCTTTTGAGAGAAGCGTCAGCTAAATGAGTGATTACTTCTGAAACAACACACAGATGTGTTTTATTAAAAAGATTTTTATTGCGATCCCCATCTGCTGTCTCTGACAATCTGAAAGCATTTGTTTGTTTGTTGCATGGTGATTTCTCTGAAATCCTGTTGGTCATGTATTGAGAAGACGTTTAGAATTGTAAATGCTGGTCATTCATTGTTTCAATGAAACCCCTACCAAGATGTGTCGATATCAAAAGTGACCAATAGGTGTCACCGTGGAAACGGGTGTCGAAGTGTTTCGAAGCCTCGACACAATTCCAGCACAATTGCTTCAAACGTTTCAATGTTTCACAAAGCCTCGCTTTGCCCATCACTAGCTAACAGATGGCGGACTGAGTGCTAGGGGCCTTTACGAAACTAGACCCTCGCCATTTCCACTCCAAGACGGAGTGAACTCTGAACGGAGTCACCCTCACAGCCAAATCCAGCTCCCTAACCCGCGTAGGGTTTAAATACAGCGACAACTTTCTGTCTAACTACCCTCTCCCCACAGTGTAAATAGGATCTGACGCTACCGCTGTACTCACTGCTATAATATGCGTATCAAATAAACAACAATTGTATTAAGATTCAGGATTGATGTTGAGGCAAAGTGTGTTTTTTACAATAACGAAACTGAAAGAATTTGTCATTCATTTTGTGGTTGTGTTCCTGTCGAATATTTCTTTAAGAACATGATTTTATATATTTATTAAAAATAAATATTATATTCTTTTATGAAAAGATTGGTATTCTTAAAAAAAAAAAAAGCCTATATATTTGAACCTCTTAATCTTAGCCTATATTAAAAATGTTACATTTACAAACACAACATTTCAATATAAATCATACATTATATTGAAATATATAAAGACTTAGGCTAACTATTTTTCTTTAATGCTTTTGTTGCTTGTTACATAGCTTAATCCCCCTGTGTATCCCGTTGTGTCAATGTTCTGTTATTCTGTTGTTTAATGTAGGCTAAATAGCCTTTTGGCTGAAGATTTTCATATAAGATGAATACGATTCAATAAGACAACGTTTGTATTGTCTCATCAGACAAGAGCATTTTTTTATTAAACACAAAATACTAAAATTAGCGATTTGCACTAAAATCATTTTTTGAACCAGGCTGTAAACATGTTTGATTCTGCTGTAAAGTTGGGCATTTTAATATTGGGGTTAGTGGAGATGGACTCCCTTCTGCAGCCAGCCTCAAGTGGCCACTTGATGAATTGCAGTTTCAGATGCTTCCATATTGGCTTCAGGCGGGAGACCGGAAGTTTGCCGCTCAGGCGCCACAAATAAATGAATGCATGGGAAACACTGTACTGGATATCACTCACCATATTAGCCAGTAAACACAAACCCAGTAATAAACAAACAGAACGGAAGTTAACTTCGGGCCGGGCTCGTCACCTTGGCAAAAATAACTAGACAGACTACAGATGTGAATGTTAGGGTCGCGAAATATTTTCAACTTCAGAAAGGGGTCAGACTGCCAGAAAGGTTAAGAACCCCTGTCCTAGAGCATATCCCGTATCAAATGTCTTTCAAAATAAAAACATTCTTAACATTATGCCTTTAAGGGCAACACAGTCAGTAAACTTACAGAAGCTGGAGGTACTAATGACTAGAGGTAACCTCATTTTGTTTGTAAAGGTTAATCAGCATTGTGATGTTAACTTAAACCTTGTCCTTGACAGTGACTCTGGAACATTTCTTGGCCTTGGAACTGTGACAGGATCAGTGGCAATCTACATCGCTTTCTCCCTACAGGTAAAGGCCATCTGGACACATCTCAAACTAACAGGTACATAAATCAATCTAGCAGCCTGCTGTATGATAACTTGGTCTTACTCTTTGTGTTTGTAGAAGCTGTATTATGTACAGGAGTCCCATGGCATTGTTGTAACAGACCTAGCCTTCCTGCCTGACACTCTGAAAGGCAAAAATATCAAAGGGACTAATGAAACCGCCATGTTGAGTGTAGCTGTGGACAGCCGCTGTCAAGTCCATGCTGTCAGCAAACGAAGTAAGTCCTGCATCATCATCCAATGAAAATACTAACATAATAACCTCAGACTTTCTCACCTTATATTTTGTGCCTTTATTTTGCATTTCTTCCAGGATCCTTTCCTATTTGGCTGGTGCTGTTCTTCTGTGGGCTCATGGTGGTAGGAGGAGTCCTCCTTCTGCAGTACCTCTTTCCAGGATTTATTTAAATCATACAAGCGTTGTCGCATGTCAGAGTTGACGGAGCTCGGACACATCTTCATTTGCCTTACTTTGCCGCTGTCAACATCAGCATTCCTCAATCCAACATCCAAACCTTGTACTGCATCACAACCCCCAGCTGAGCCTATGAAGGCTATTCCAGCTTTTATGGCGCCCTGACATTGTTCCCCGTCAGCTCTTACTCAGGGTTGTTCTTCTCAGACCTGTAAACCCAGTTTAGTCAAACCAGGACAGACTGGGATTTTATTTGCTTTCATCTCTATCAATTAACATAACATTTTTTGGAGTGGCTCAGGTTTGTGAATGTTAAAGGGTGGGATCATATCTTTATATTGACATATGTAAAAAACATCTATAAATGACTGACATATAAAGTGTCTGATTTAGTTTTGTTGTTTACACCTAGACACTTTGAATTAGCCATTCTCTTTGAAAAACTACTTCTAGGGCTTTTATTTTTACATTTGATCCACTAGTGGGCAGCAGAGACCAGACAGTTTACAGTCCTCTGGTAAAGGGCTGCCGGTGAAGATAAAATAGCATGATAAAATATCTGCTAGTCTTAGTACATTGGATTTTTGAATTTAAACATACTGCTAAATATTTAGACTTTGACAGGGTTGCCCAGTGTCAAGTAAACATTTCAGCAGAAAGTTGCAACCTACAAATGAAGAATCAACTGATATTATTCCAAAGAACCAGATGTGGGAAAGTACTAACGAAGTTGCTATAAGGCAGGAAGTTTGTGTAAATGACACGAAATGACGATGTTATTTTTACTAGAGTGAAAGCTGGATATTTCCTTTAATTTAATGTAAACATTCTGACTGCAGATATGTTGCCCAACAGATATGATACCCATTTTATTGCAACTAACTTGGGGAAATTATAGAAGAAATAAAATATGAATAAGAAAGGTAACTTTAAAAATAAACACTTTTGGTCTTGTTATGGTTCATTATCCTGACAAAGTCTCTGGTCTGCAAACTTTACAGCAACAATAACTGTTTTGTTTTTTTGGCCATTTGGAACAGCAGAGACACGTTTACATACACTTTCAATTCAATTAAATTTTAGACCATACTCTATGATGTTGACTCTGTGAGACACATGAATAATTAAAATGTTTAAAAAATCTTGTCTAACATTGACATAAACCAAATACAAAAAACCTTTGAATTTGATGAGATCATTTTAATACCCTTATTCCAAAACTCTATTTTCTATTTTGGCAAACACGCAGTAAATAAATAGGAGTAACTTGAGACTCTACATTTTTAAAAAAAATCAATAATATTGTTATTATATGTATTTTGTTTAACAGGAGAGGAAAGACGCATTTCCTTGAAATGTTATACTTTACTGTGATTTTGCTCAAAGCTCGTGAATGTAAATTCTCTATATGAACTCTTCAAGACCTTTTTTTGACCTACTTCAGATGTGCCTGGTTTAAATGAAATGTTACCCAAATTTGCAGTAAAACTAGATAATGTATTTCTACAGAATTACAGAGATCCAAACCACTTCACTGTCAAAAGGAATTTAAAACACTTTTCAGAACAAGCATTTCTGTTTGATTTCTTCTACAGTGATATTGGGTTTGCCATGGCAATTCCTAATGCATGCCTGGTCTTAAATTAAAAAAATTTTGAGTCCTTAACAGGAACAATCCTTGGTTTTGTTGCTGAAATGTGAAATGGATGCTCCCTGGCACAAAGCGTGAATAACTAAATCATCCACTAATTGGCAATATTTTCGTCAGCAGTGTGTCACTGTGAAAAATCTGAAAGTAAAGGAAACCAACAACATTTTGGAAAACAATTACATCAGTATCACATAATCCTACTTCATCCTTACCCAATGAAATTGTTTCTACCTAAGGTTTTACCACTATCTCAGTTGGAGAGGAAATATGTGCTGCAATCATTTCCTCCCATTGTCTGTGATTATAATGGACCTTATTGGGCTAACAAATTGGGCCCTCAGACCTTTTCATTTAAGCTTTTTAAGAATCTTTGTATTCAAAAAAGTCACCTGGGCGAATCAGTTAGAACCAAGGCTTTTATTTAGGGCTTTCAAAGCTAACACGATAGTAACAAGTTAACGCAAATTCCTTTTTTGACGCACGATTTACACATGCACATTCTAAAATTATGACCCTCGGCCTGCCCCTGTAGTTTGGGAAAATAGAGGAAGCAGTAGAATAGAATATACTTTATTGTCCCCTAAGAGAAATTTGTCATGGACTCAAAGTGCGTAGTGCATAGTAGTAGCTTCTGGTGCCAGTGCAGCAGTAATGCTGTGGATGGCAGAAACAAACCTTGTGCCAGTTCACACTAAAGATTTGCAACGAAACATTTTGAAACTTGCCACTCCCTGCAATGTGCCAGTGTTCTGACGATTCATGCTTCCTTTTCAAAAAATGCTTCCTTAATGCAAGTTGATAGCGTCTAACCCTAACCCTACCCCAACCACATACACAAAACGGCAAAGTAGTACACCTTGATAGGTAGCATAAATCGACAGAACACTGGTCTGCAACGTTCTAAAACCTGCCAGTTTACACCGCTGCAACTACAAGACCAGACAGCGTATCGTTTCCATAGCAACAACTCTCCATTAGTTTAATCTAACAGCGGCTTTTCAGGCTTTTTGTAGATTCTTTTTCTGATTTTATGACTTACCTACTATGTTACAATGTTGGCCAAAGCTTCAAATAATGAGGTTAAAGTATTTAAAAGAAATCCCTGTGAGCAAAAACCTCAAATTTCCTCCTGTTCTGAATGCTCTGTTTTTAACTGCTTTTTCTACCTTTCTACGTAATACCGTCATTTGCCCCCACAGCAACAGCACAGCAACGCTCAGTCTGCCGTTACCACCGTGCGACAACAACAGCTTGGTAACATGCTTCAGGTCTTGGCCAATCAGAAGACAGTGGGCTTTATGAGGGGTAGCCTTAAAGAGACAGGAGCATCTACAGCTTGTTTCATACAGAGGCTGAAATGAAGGCCTATATATATATATATATATATAAGAGTCAGTGTAAGAGAAAACATTTTTTTCATGCAAAGCTGTTACACAGGAGTCGCAGAACTACAATCTGCTCAGTCTCTGTGTCCCACTATGACCAGTCCACCTCTGTCCCACTGTGCAACATAAAAGAGGCGCTAAAAGAGGCTCCAGAGTCAGTGACAGAAACAGCAGACAGGCCTCACCCATCTCACTGAAGGTAGAATATGGAAGATTCTATTGGAATTTAATATTTGCAACCCACAGACAACAATCCACAAATGTGCATATGATGCACCAATATTTCACTATCCACAGATATGTATTTTTACATTTGTGATGTGTAAAATCAGATCCACAAACATTTTTGCACATTTGCAGATTGCTTCCTGTCAATTTGCGGGTCATGTTACATTTATAACTTCCGTTTTACGCATTTGTGAATTTTTTTCCAATGTGTACTGCGGATCATATCCGCAGAAATACAGTGCAGTTTGCAAATATGTACAATTTACTCTGTACACACATTGTAATTTCACATGCAAAGTGTTATTTACACACAAAATAGTTTTTACACATTTGGCGATCACTTCCTGTTAATTTGTGGCTCACGTTACATTTGTGACTTTTGTGTGGACATTTTGTCTAATATGTGACACAAACCTGAAAAAAATAAATAAATAGAAAGAGATCTCATTTATAAACAGTGATACGTACAAAACAGGGCTGGAAATGTGCATACGCCACTTCCCAAGCAAAGGTTGTGATCTATAAAAAACAAACTTGATAGGAGAATGTGGAGTTTTGTAAGTAAAATCTGAACCTGCGTACGCACAAAAACGAAATGGCGACTCACATGGCAGAAGGATGAAACAGTTATGAATGAATAGGCCTAAAACAAAATAAAATATTACCTCTGAGTATTATAGGCTTAAAGCCTTCTTGAATAAAACACCCGTTTCACAAATTTTCCCTGAAGTGCGCAAAAAAAACATCATTTAAGATCATTTGCAGCGCACACGAAAAGAACCAGATCATATTCATTAATACTTGCATGCAGTGCAATTTCTTCTCATAAATAAGGTGAACAGGAGGACAAATTAAAATTAAATTGATGCCGTTTTCAATGTGTCAGTCGAGCAAATACGAGTGCATAGTTTCATAAAGCCTATTGTTATCATGTTTGTTGCCTTATTGAGCCAAACGCTGTACGCCAGCATGTGGATGTGATGCGCAGCTTGTAAAAACACATTATGGATAATATAATAATATAACAGTATTTATTAAGTAAATCTTTCAGTGTGCCGCTTCTGTCGTTTACAACAAGTCATATTCCTTTTAACTCTTTGGCAGTCTCGTTAAGTGAGTGGGCTGTTTGTATAGCGTAAATAAATGTTTAAACACAAGAGGAATGCCTTTGGTTTAATTTCTTTTCAAATGAGGGAATCCAAATTAGTACCTGGGTCATCCCGTCTTGCGTGTGTGTGTGTCTCCCTCCAGCCAGCGACATCACTACTCAAGAGGGTAATCCGGAGGGCGATCTCAGCTGGGTGTAATCAGTCTGAATGCACCACACCAGTATGCAATTAGACTCACACTACTTCACTGAAACCTATTACTGAAGCGTCGGCTCCTTGTGTGAAGACCTACTTGGGTAAAGACCAGCTAGTCCTAGCTAGCGAGTCCACCGAGCAAGGCCACATACAAGAGCAGCGTCTTTCCTTTTCTTAAGCACTTCTACTCACCTAAAGCTGACGGCTACAACTACACTCAGGCCATGTGCTACCATACTATTCCTCTTGTCTCCAGTGTACGCAAGAGATATCGTGCCTTTAGGCACAGAAATAAGGCATTCCTCAAGCCTTTAAAACAGACACCGCCCACATCTGTTTACTTCTCTGTTGGATCATGGAACTGCCAGTCTGCAGTCAACAAAGCTGACTTTATCACTACTTATGCTAACGCATTATCTCTTGGGCTACTGACGCTCACTGAGACCTGGATCAAACCAGAAAACACCGCTACCCCTGCTGCGTTGTCCAACAATTACTCTTTCACCCACACCCCCCGACCGTCTGCGGCTCTTAATTTCCAACAAATGGAAATTTGCTCAACTGTTACCCCCGAATCAATATGCCTCCTTCGAATATCATGCTGTCTTGGTGTCCGCTTCGGTAAAGGTCTCTGTGATTGTCATCTGCCGTCCACGGGACAAGTGGGTAACTTTGTGGACGAGCTAGACACACTGCTGTCTTCAATCCCAGATCATGACTGTCCATTACTTGTCCTCGGTGACATGAACATTAACTTGGACAAATCATACTCATCAGACTTCCTGTCTCTTATTCAGTCCTTTGATCTAACTCGGGTTCTCAGCCCCCCCGACTCACAAAGCTGGCAAGGTGCTTGACCTTGTTCTTGTCCAAAACTGTCCCACCGAGTGCCTAACTCTCACTCCTCTACACGTCTGATCACTTCTTCATTCATTTCACAGTCTGTCTACAGAAACAGCCCATTGTTCCAGCACCGTTGGTCTCACACCGCTGCAACCTCCGTAACCTGTCTCCCAGTCACTTTGCTTCAGTGGTAGCATCCACTCTACCTTCCCTCAACACATTTTCCTGACTCAAGGTCAATGACGCCGCACAATCTCTTTGCTCTACACTTAGTTCGTGCCTGGATAGTCTGTGTCCTCTATCCACCAAGCCTGCCCGCCCGAACCAGTCCCACCCATGGCTAACTGATACCATCTGTGGGCTCCGTACTGATCTCAGAGCCACTGAAAGAAAATGGTGAAAAACCAAAGACCCTGCCGACCTTAAGGGCTACCAACTGCCCCTATCCTCCTCCTCAACAAGCACCAGTGCTGCCAAAACTGCGTTCTATAATGACAGAATAAGCAGTGCTACTGACTCAAGGACATTATTTTCCACTTTTAAAACGCTACTAAATCCTCCTGCACCTCCTCCACCCACAAACCTGTCTGCTGATACCCTTGATGCCTTCTCCACTGGCAAAGTGGCGGCTATAACTAGCCAATTCTCTAAATCTCTCAAAATCAACTATTCAATTCCCCCCCTGGTCAGCCCCCACTGTGTGAGCCAGGTACAGAAAAACCTATCATGTAGCAGTCCTACTACATCTGTTCCTCTGCCCTCCCAGGACAATGGCACTTCACTCTCCTTGTTTACTCCTCTCACGGAGAACGAAGTAACAGAACACCTGACCCATAGCCGTCCCACTAAATGCCCACTGGACCCAATTCCTACGAATCTCCTCCAAGCCATATCTCCTACTGTGGTCCCGGCAATCACTCATGTGATAAATACTTCTCTGGCTTCAGGAACCTTCCTGATCACTTTCAAAAGGGCTCAGGTTACACCCTTGCTTAAAAAGCCCTCACTCGACCCAACTCAAGTTGAGAACTATCAGCCAGTTTCTCTTCTACCATTTTTATCCAAAACTATCAAACGGGCAGTCTTCAAACAGGTCTCAGAATTCCTCTCACGGAACAACCTCCTAGATCCATATCAGTCTTGTTTTAAGAGTGGCCACTCTACTGAAACGGCTCTTCTGTTTGTAACAGAAGCCCTAAGGTCAGCTAAAGCTGCAGCCCAATCCTCGGTTCTTATCCTGCTTGACCTATCAGCTGCCTTTGACACAGTCAATCACATGATCCTCCTATTTGCACTCACAGCAATGGGCATCTCGGGTAAAGCACTCCTGTGGTTCGAATCCTATCTCTTGGGGCATTCCTACAATGTTTTGTGGCAAGGACAATTATCCTCTTCCCACTGCCTCTCCACAGGGGTACCCCAAGGCTCAGTGCTAGGGCCCCTTCTCTTCTCAATTTACACCACCTCACTGGGGCCGATCATTTGCTCACACGGCTTCTCTTATCATTGCTAAGCAGACGATACACAACTCTACCTATCCTTCCCGCCAGGCGATCCCACCGTCTCGGCGCGGATCACGGACTGTCTCTCGGACATATCTGCATGGATGAAGGCTTGCCACCTTCAACTAAACCTCTCTAAGACTGAACCCTTGGTCATTCCAGCCAGGCAATCTATCCACCATAACATCAAACTACAAATTGGCTCCTCAACCATCACTCCAACAAGGGTGGTGAGAAACTTGGGTGTCATGATGGATGACCAGCTGTCCTTTTCAGACCATATTGCTGCCATCTCTGTCGTACAACCTTGCTCTATACAACATCAGAAAAATCAGGCCCTACCTCACTCAATATGCCACCCAGCTTCTGGTACAGGCCATGGTTACCTCTCGCCTCGACTACTGCAATGCCCTCCTAGCTTGTGTGGTTAAACCCCTACAAATGGTTCAGAACGCAGCAGCGCGTCTGGTTTTTGATCAGCCCAAAAGGACGTATGTCACTCCATTGCTGTGTGACCTACCCCTGGCCTCCAGAATCAGGTTCAAGTCACTAATGCTTGCATACAGAGTGACTACTGGGTCTGCACCCTACCTAAATTCCATAATACAAGTTTATGTTCCCTCTCAGCCACTACGCTCCTCCAACGAACACTGCCTGGCTCTGCCATCCCTTCACACAAAGCAATCCCAGTCCCGGCTGTTCGCATCTGTGACACCACGATGGCGGAACGAGCTACCACACGCCATCAAAGCAGGGGCGTCCCTCTCTAAATTTCAAGAAGCTCTTGAGAACTCATTTCTTCCGAGAACACTTCCTCTTATAACACCTCTAACTCCTAACATCTAACATCCACTTCCTGTGCTCTTCTTCTTCTATCCCCTTCAGTTACCTTGTATTGATTGCACTTTTTGTTAACTCCAAGTTCCTTCCCTAGGTATTTACCCGATTGATGCGATATGTACCATTAGCGCTTACTAGCATTTATTGCTGCTTTTATTAATATGCATTGTCAGTTGTAGATCTTGTGCTGTATTTTATGCTCTGTTAATGATTGTATGTTGTTCCTCAAATGGAAGTCGCTTTGGATAAAAGCGTCTGCCAAATGAGTAAATGTAATGTAATGACACAACTCAAGAGGGATGCCCCTTCCTGCAAATTGGTTATAAAGGGATGGAGCTCCGGTGCCCCCTTTTCATCGGTGCACAAGTGTTGAAAGTGCGTTTTTTTACCCACCAAACAACCTGCTTCAGCTTCACCAAAAGGAATTTCAGTGTCACACTGAGTTAACCCCATTCCGACTAAATGTAAATGCTACGTACTTGTATAGCGCCTTTCTAGTCTTATCGACCACTCAAAGCGCTTTTCACTGGTGCCTTGGCTCTCCTTAGATCCACAACCAGCTCTTTAGTCTTTGTCACGTTGAGCTGCAGATGGTTCAGTTCACACCATGTGACAAAGGAAAATCTGTTAGAAACTTGTACAGGTTGGGGTTGACCCGTGGGCTTGCAACTATTCCTTCTTCGGACAGTCACCCAGCCACCCCTTACTGGCTGCACAGGAGATGCCGGGGGGACGGCTACCACAGGCTAACTCAGGCCGTTCCGCACCGGCTACCGGGGACTGGCTAGCTACAGTAGCTAAAGACTGATCTACCAAGGTGGGGAGCCAGACTTCTAAATCACTGAGCCTCGCCTCCATGTCTAAAAATAAAGTACACTTGTTACACGTACCATTACCACTAAAGGAGGCAGACGAGTAACTGAACATCTGACACACCGAGCAGGAGAAAGTAGGAGAGAGAGAGGGAGAAGCCATCTCTAGCTGCTAAGCTAAAGTTGGTAAAGGCTAAGCTAAAGTACTGTAGCGTCACCTACCAAAACTTTTGAACAACTATGAGATTGAATAGCAGTCACTAAAAGATGAAAAGAACTGTGAGTGCTTAGGCAAAATTACTGTAAGAATAAGTGTTTAGCGGACAGTTGGCCGCTGTGATCTAACAAATGTAACTGGTATTTAGCGAGAGCAGCACAACACGGTACCAACACACAAGCACCGGAAACGGAAATGAGTTGACACGCTTACTGCAGTACGTCAGCAACGTCCGTCTGCAGTCTCTCAGTACTCAGAATAGCAGTGACTTTGGGTGGAGACCTCACTAACATCAGCACTGACTTCGGGTGAAAGTCTCTCGATGGCAGGCAGTGGTGAATAGATATGGGAAACTCTGAGCAATGGTAAACTGGTAAGTAGACATCTGCTCTGAATCCGTACAGAGCACATACAATCCACAATGTTTACAAGTGAGTAACGAGACTAGTATAACTTACTGGACGTAATACTGGTCGATAAACGTACTGTGTAGCGCACTGTAGAGCCTAGTTGTATAGCAACAACTGTTGCACAAAGGATTTCGGTCAGAGAGGCGGCGAACAAACAACACCAGTGTCCTCTCCAACCAACACACATGCTGGGAGTAGCTCCTAAATAAATAACACCCACAATCATAGCGCCACCTGCTGGCAACAGGAAGTGACTTTTAACGAAGCAGCCCCCGCCGCACGTTTCACCTACGTGCACGAATTTTCTGTGGTACGTGTATCTTGTCCAGACGCACAAAAAGGTCTCTTGGAGCCATAGCCTAAACCCAACAGGAAGTCGGCCATTTTGAATTTTACGTCAAATTTTGGATGATTTACACACTTCGTACTTTAACGAACTCCTCCTAGGGATTTAGTCCGACCGACCTCAAATTTCTGCTAAGCCTTCTAAAGGCATTGAAGATGAAAAGTTGTGCTATTTGCAAGTTTTCGTCAATGGGCGTGTCTGTGGCGTGGCGTCAAAGATCAAGTCTTCGCCATGACACAGGAAGTTGTCGTAACTTCAGTGTACATGCTCACATCTGGACCAAACTGTACATGTAGGATGAGAGTCCCGCCCTGAACACATGTACATGCCGACATTCACCCACAGTCATAGCGCCACCTGCTGGCAACAGAAAGTGACCTTTAACGAAGCAGCCCCCGCCGCACGTTTCACCTACGTGCACGAATTTTCTGTGGTACGTGTATCTTGTCCAGACGCACAAAAAAGTCTCTTGGAGCCATAGCCTAAACCCAACAG
>NC_060152.1:41239-45688 GCF_021292245.1 Micropterus dolomieu
TTCCGATTCTCTTGTAGCCCATCCCAGCCTTGTGCAGATCAACAATCTTGTCCCTGATGTCCGTAGAAAGCTCTTTGGTCTTGCCCATGGTGGTGATGTTGGATGCTGGTTGTTTGGGTGTTGACAGGTGTCTTTTATACAGGTAACGAGGTGAGGCAGGTGTATTTGATGTAGATAATTTGTTGGGATTGGGGCTGTGTCTTAAAGAAAGACTAACTGGCTTGTAGGAGCCAGAATACTTGCTGTTTGGTAGGGGGTCAAATACTTGTTTTTCCTCATCAGATGGTTATCAATTTTTATAAATTCATATGATGTGATTTTCTGGAATTTTCTTTGGGATTCTGTCTTTCACTGTTAGAATGTACATATGATTAAAATTATAGATCGTTGCATTCTTTGTAAGTGGGCAAACCTGCAAAATCAGCAAGGGGTCAAATACTTTTTTCCCCCACTGTATGTGTAGCTGTGTCGCTTGAGGGCACATGACCAAGTCAAACACATGGACATCCAGTTGGTTGACAACACCAGATAGATTCAGACTGGGCGCTTTTAGCAGTCAGCGACTTGCTGATAGGGCTGCACAATTAATCTACATATTATCAAAATCACAATACGGCCAAGTGCAATATCCAAATAGCACTATAATGAGGTGCTGCAGAGACACCCTAGCCTACACACATTGTTCTCCAGACAAGAAAACAGGTTGTTTGGTACAGAACCCCAACAGCTGTCCCATCGTCATGAAATTGATAATCGTTCCCACTAATTGTGATTTATATCGGAAATATCCGTCATAATAATTGCAATATGATTTAAAGTACTTTAATAATACTCCACATAACAATGACATGAAGGCAAATCATGGCAGCAACTAAAATGTTTGGCCGACCCTACATCTGTTTTCTTCATGTTTCACATCAGAGTCAGAATAAACCTTATTTGCCAAGAATGTGTACATTCAAGGAAGTTTACTCTGGTTTTAAGTTAAAGTTCCAAGAACAATTTCAGGGCTCAACGTAAAACTTTTTTGCAACTGGCCTCATCAGGCCAGTGGGTTTGAAACCTATTGGCCTGAAGACAATTTTCACTGGCCCTCCTTCCAATAATTATTTTTCAGTCTTCCAACAAGTTATGTTATACTGTTAACATGTTTAATCGGTTATTAAATACATATATTTAAAAAACTAAAATGCACAGTTAAAATTATTAAAAAAAAGGTAATAGTTAACAAAACAATTTACTTTTAAAACACAACATACAAACAGTATAGCCAATCTGACTTCATGCAAGTTTTTTGTGATGAGTGATCAGTGTTTTAAAAACTTTTTAAAAAGCTTTAACAAGATTTTAGGGCCAATGCCAAGTGTCCAGATACAAGGGTCTTCACTGCCGGTGCTCCAGTGGTTTCACACCATAGTTGAACACAAGGAGAACTAGCACAGACGTAGTATAACTATGTATATAATAAATAGTTTGTTAAACTCTGTGTTACTTGAACATTTTTCGTTGTGCTCCTAAATTTCTTTGTGCGCTCCTAAATTTTCTCACTTAGCAGCACATGTGGTTCTTGGGAAAAAGGTTAGCGTAGAGCCCTGCATGAGTGGTTGTCAAATGTTAATTCTCTAATCTCAATCATGCGGCAACCTCTGGGTCTGAAAGTGAAACCATGCACACGGAACTTAAAACTGCATTCTCAACGGCCAGCACGGGCGAGTCCGCTGGTTGCAAAAACAAGTCTGGTTCCATTAGAAATAATGGTAAAATGTTGCTACTTCTCCGCTGATATACCTTAGTAAACACTTTTAAATGAGTTTATGGTCTCAGTCGCTAGTTTCAAGTCTTCTTCAACCCAGCATGATGTTCATTTAGTAAATTATGGTCCTATTTAGGGGAAAATAGACAAAGCAGCGTATGCTTTTGGGTGCAACTACCGTGTGATTGACAGGTCACTACCGTGGCGACATGGACAGGATAGAGGCGACTTGTATCTGCTGCTCTGTGTACATTTTTTTTATTAAATGGCTGTCAGCAGGAGAGAGAGAGCACTTCATGTTTGACACTTAAAATGTTTTAAAAGGAAATTGTTTTGTTAACCTTCTATTTTTTATCATTTTAATTGTGATTACATTTTAGTTTAGTTTTTTTTTAATATCCAGGATGTATTTAATAACCGATTAAACATGTTAACAGTATAACATAACTTATAAGTCTATGGTTTTGTTGTAACACTGATAAATCTTAGGGCCAATTAGTTTCAAACCCACAGGCCCAGTTGCAAAAGTTTAACGTTGAGCCCTGCTATAGTAAAATTATTGTTAATTATTTATTTGATTAGTCAACTCTTCACAATTATTTTTGTCACCCCCTAACCCTAACCTAACTAATTAAACCAATTTAGTTAATTACTTATGTCAAACACACAGCCTAACTAGCTAACATTACCATTAAGTAAAGGTTTACTACACTTAATGGTAACTTTACAGAATGAACACTGGTATAAATGCCAGGGGAAAATAGGGAAGAAGACAAGACAGCGTAGGCTACTCCTTTAAGTCACTGATTTATTATTGCGCTTAACGTGTTTGCTAACATAAGTAAAAGAGCGTTCATTTCATCCATGAGGCTGCTTCAAGATAACAGCCAGGCTTTATCACCCAAAACAATAAGCTTACAATCAGATTTTATTGCCAAGTAGGTTTAACTTTAAAACTTAACTTTTTAACAAAGATTTTTGCTTTGGAACTATATAAAATAAGGAAATTAAAAACAAGTACTATAACCACAACGTTACACTAACAATGTAATGTCTATTTAGAATTATAAACCAACAGCCCACTTTCATACTACTTCTGTAGTCTATTTTTCCAAAGTGCTTATAGGATTTATAAGTGGAGAATGTTCTGCTCTCGATTTACTTTAAAATGTCAAACCATTACTCAGATTGTAAAGACAGAACAACAGCGGTACGAACACTGAAACTATCTTACAGTTGTGGCCTTTCTTGTCGTTGCTGCTCTGGTGTTGCTGCTGCAGTGGTCTGATATTGGAGTAACTGGGACCAGGGCGCTCTGTGGCCGCTACTGCCTGGCAGGCTGGCACCACTAACCTCGCGGGCTCTTGTGGAGCTTCTCAAACCCAAAAACCTTTGAGCACATTTTCAATTTGCCATCAACTTTTGTAAAACTGCCAATATTCAAATTATACACAGTTGATTTCTCACCTCAAAAGTGTATTTAGTGATGAAATAGCGTTCAAAAAGAATGCTTCTTCTTCGTGAGTAGTCTTACAGTCAAGCAGTCATGACAGACAGTGGAAGCGATACTGCACCCAGCACTTCCTGTAGTGCGTTGCAGTTAGAAATGAACAACCAGAAATGTTCTTAATAAGAATATTACTATCTCTCCCTTAAACAGCCTCTCTGTAATGACGCGTCGACATTGAAAATTCACGTCAACGATTTTTTATAATCTGCGTCGCGGATTACGTCGGCTAATCGTTGCAGCCCTAGAAGACGCGCTCCGTTGTAGTCAGCGCAGTTTGTCATTTTCTAAGTGATAGTAATAAATCCCTTTCATCGTCCTAGAGAATATTTCTCTTCATCCCAACACATTTTCTATCGTCCCCAGGACGACAGGACGCCGTTAGTCTTGAGCCCTGGTTCCACGGCACCTGACCTCACCCTAAACAACACCGAGATCAGGGGTCTGCTGTATGCAGATAACTTATAGCTTTATTCAAAACTGCCTACTTTTAGGGCTAGGCACCATGGCCAAAAAATCATATCCCGGTACTGTTAGGCAGAATTCCGGTATAAAACATATCGGTATTTTCTGCTAAGCAAGCTGTTCAGTTCTCTTCACACTCACAGACCTAACTACAGTGGGGGAAAAAAGTATTTGACCCCTTGCTGATTTTGCAGGTTTGCCCACTTACAAAGAATGCAACAATCTACAATTTTAATCATATGTACATTCTAACAGTGAAAGACAGAATCCCAAAGAATATTCCAGAAAATCACATCATATGAATTTATAAAAATTGATGACCATCTGATGAGGAAAAACAAGTATATGACCCCCTACCAAACAGCAAGTATTCTGGCTCCTACAAGCCAGTTAGTCTTTCTTTAAGACACAGCCCCAATCCCAACCAATTATCTACATCAAATACACCTGCCTCACCTCGTTACCTGTATAAAAGACACCTGTCAACACCCAAACAACCAGCATCCAACATCGCCACCATGGGCAAGACCAAAGAGCTTTCTACGGACATCAGGGACAAGATTGTTGATCTGCACAAGGCTGGGATGGGCTACAAGAGAATCGGAAAGCAACTTGGAGAGAAAAGATCAACTGTCGGTGCAGTTATCAGGAAATGGAAGAAGCACCACACCACCGCCAACCTCCCTCGGTCTGGGCCTCCACACAAGATCTCGCCTCGTGGGGT
>NC_060152.1:45788-49067 GCF_021292245.1 Micropterus dolomieu
TGGAGGGAGCTTAAAATTCGAGTTGCCAGGCGACAACCTCGGAACCTGAATGATTTGGAGGCTGTCTGCAGAGAGGAGTGGGCCAACATCCCTGCCGAAATGTGCACAAACCTTGTCACCAACTATAAAAACCGTTTGACATCTGTGCTGGCCAATAATGGCTTTTCTACAAAATATTAACATGCTGTTTGTCCAGGGGGTCAAATACTTGTTTTTCCTCATCAGATGGTTATCAATTTTAATAAATTCATATGATGTGATTTTCTGGAATTTTCTTTGGGATTCTGTCTTTCACTGTTAGAATGTACATATGATTAAAATTATAGATCGTTGCATTCTTTGTAAGTGGGCAAACCTGCAAAATCAGCAAGGGGTCAAATACTTATTTCCCCCACTGTATACTGCTGTAAATACGTCAGCGTGCCCCACTTCTTATCATCTCTCTCTCCCTGTATGTCCCCAGAACTTGTCTTTCACAATCTCTTTTGCTAGAAAGAGACCACCTTCCTCTGTAACAATGAGAAGGTCAATGTTCACTCCTTTTGTAGCCTGATGAGCCTTTTGAAGAAATTTGATGATTATGTTACTTTAAAGGAGAGAGGTTAAAACTAGATAAAACTGTTTTGCCTCCAGGAATTCATTGAACACTGGTCAAACCCGTTTAAAGTTTCTTTTTATTTTACAACCTTAAACGTTTTGTGGTTGTGAATATATTTAACATATTTCTAGGTATTTTTCACGCTTCCTTTTAGTTTGACTTACAAAAGAACCTATTAAAAATTTGGAAGAAGACATCATACTAAGAAAGCTAAAGTAGGCTACTGTTTTGGGGTTTTTTTAAGTACAAACTTAACTTACATAATTAAGTTGATTAATAATGTAATGCACCTCTTGGCTAGTTTGGTAACCGCCAATAAAAAAAAGAAAAACAAAAAAGAAGAAGAACTTTGAAAAAGTGCGTTTGACTTCATGCGGTGCTGCTCAGCGCTGACTTAACGTGATGCATGTTGGACTTAAAATAAGGCATGCTGGTTAGAAATTGTGTCCGGCTTTAGCCGGCGGTGCAAAATGTCGCCATGTCACATGACATCAAAATCTCGCGGGAGCAAGGTGACAGCAGGCACCATGACGCTATCCGCTCGCCATACACGGTGACGAAAGAGAGAGGAGCAAACGCTGGCAGGACTTTACAGAAACATTCATTAACTCAACATCAAACTATATCGGTATAAACGGTATTGTCTAATTTCATATCTCTTTTGAAATTCAGTAAACCTCATATACTGATATACTGCCCAGCCCTAGGCTAGACTGATATATTAAAGAATTGTTCTAAAAAATGTTCAAATTGTTCTTATTTTCATTGTTTGTTATTTTAGTAATTGTTCCTTTGTAATTTCACATTTGATACCGATTTTTTTGTTTTTATATACATTTTTGTTGTCTATTAATATACACACTCACACAGATGTTTACTTTATTTATTTATTTATTTTAATTTGGAATATTTTTAACACACACGTTTTACTGTTTTAGTTATTTTATTTAAATTTAATATTTAACACACTTTACTTTTTATTTATTTAATGAACCATATAAATTGAATTCACAACACACACGCTTACTGTTTTATTTATTTATTATTTTACACACACAAACACTCACTTTTACTGTTTTATTTACTTTATTTAATGAACTGTACGAAATGAATTTTTCTTTTGTAAGTTATTTGTAGCTTTGGCAATATTGTTGTTTTACATGAATACCAATAAAGCTGAATTGAATTGAGAGAGAGAACTTTTTTGAAGGTGGGGCTGTTGTGTTGCACTTTGCCCGCTTGGTGCACCTAGAACATTAGCAACTGACATTTATTTCCAGCACTAACCTGCGATATTCTGCCACCCTATATAAAGTAAATAAATTAACAGTAAATCACTGAACACGCCTTTGTGAGGGACAGCATAGAAATATTCAAGTATGAGCTGACAAATGGTGACGTGGTTTAAATGATCTGTAACGCTATATGTCTGATTTTGATTTTAAGAACTGCTTTGGTTTAACCACAACTAACTGTCTCACGCTGATGACTGGGTAAGTCTTTGCTGGATGTGTAGAAGTGTCGTGACTGCAGCAGACTTGTCTGTCCTCTTTCGTTTGCAGTGCCTTGTGAGTGTTGCCTTTGGAGTAGCGTTGGCTAACTGGGCTCAGCGGCTGAAAGTCACCACCACCATGGAGTAAATAAGGTAACAGCTATGAATAAAAAGCTTTCTATTTACAACAGTCACGTAAGGAAATGTTCATGTTGTATTGCTACCACTAAGTGTAGCTAATGTGGCAACATTGTTCAGCTGGAAGTTAATAACGTTAGCACTGCAGCCTGCTAACGTTAGCCCTTGCTGGTGATTTAATTAAAAGCCCCCTACCTGTGCAGTTGGCCCGTTTTCTCTTCCGTTGTTATTTTATCAAATAGCTAAGAACTAAATCAAATGATTTCATAGTGTCGACAAAGGCTTATGATGAAGAGGTAAAAGTAAGAGCTAGCGACTAAAGACTCCTCGACAGCCACTTCCCTACCTACACGTCAGCAGCGTAGTGAGCGTTGGCTGCGTTCTGACGTCACCATAAGTAGTGTTGGGGAGGGATTTGCTTTGGTGACTTGGTGCATAACAATGAACATAATTAAAGCTGCAAGCAGCGTTAGGCGGGCCCTCGCAATTGTAAGCGCGTCCGGTCAGTTGCATATTCTGGAGCTCTGCCAGTGCGGCTGTGAATTTGTTACGCGGTTATGACGCCGCATGAAGGTGTTATATGGCAATTCCTGTGTCCCCTATGTGGAGCTACATAGCACTTGCCGCTATGGATATAAATCAGTATTGGTGTGTAGATGTCTGCGGGGTGGGACAGTTATCAAGCACGTAAAGTTTGTTTCAGATGTGAACATGTACACTGAACAATAATGTACCCAAACAATAAAATAAATTCCTTTTATATTTCCCTGCCTTGTTGTTTATGTGTACATACAGAGGAAGAATGTGAGAACAGCACACATTTCATCGTTACTGTGTGTTAGAGCATGGGAGAACAGTGGATACTTTTAATACAGCCCACACCCCTAATACTGTGTAACTATAACAAGTAGAGAACAGAAGAAAAAGATGTTCTTTCTTTACAACTGTCTGCATAGCTTATTCATATTGTGTAATGAATGAAAATAAATAGGCCTACTAGGCTCCTCTCCACTTTGACATTTAAGATTAGCTTGTTTGATCCACCTTCATA
>NC_060152.1:49167-50704 GCF_021292245.1 Micropterus dolomieu
TCTGTACTTGTTATAGTTACACAGTATTAGGGGTGTGGGCTGTATTAAAAGTATCCACTGTTCTCCCATGCTCTAACACACAGTAACGATGAAATGTGTGCTGTTCTCACATTCTTCCTCTGTATGTACACATAAACAACAAGGCAGGGAAATATAAAAGGAATTTATTTTATTGTTTGGGTACATTATTGTTCAGTGTACATGCTCACATCTGAAACAAACTTTACGTGCTTGATAACTCTCCCACCCCGCAGACATCTACACGTCAATACCGATTTATATTCATAGCGGCAAGTGCTATGTAGCTCCACATAGGGGACACAGGAAGTGACATATAACACCTTCATGCGGCGTCATAACCGCGTAGCAAATTCACAGCCGCACCGGCAGAGCTCCAGAATGTGCAACTCGGCCAGCTCACACGCGGACGCGCTTACAAGTGCGAGGGCCCGCCCAACGCTGCTTGCAGCTTTAATGTTTATTGGAACTTCGAGATGTTTCTACATGTTATAGCCTAATGTTGACAGACATGTTTCTGGATGGTGAAGAAATGATCTGTAGCCTTTAGTGCCAAAAGCTGCTCTGCTGCTCTGACAGAGATCACAGCTCTAACAGCGGACAGATGATGCAGCTGTGCAACACGTCATATTTAATGGATGTTGCTTTAAAAAGACTGCTCCGAGGAAAGGACATCTAATTTCGTTAAATGCCCGTTTCCTCGACTCCTCGACTCCTCTCTCCTCTCGTCTCCTCAAGCTCGCATCTCGGGTGGGAGGGACTAAAATGTGCCTCAAAGAGTCGAGGATCGAGGAGTCGAGGAGGTGGAAATTTGGGAAAGAGAAAGGCCCACAGACTGTATGGGGTTACCAGGGGGGAGGACAAGATGGCGGTGTGAGTGGTCACATAACTTGCGGGGTCTGAAATAGTAAACTTTTTTGTCCTAAACATTATCATTTAACGCTAAGCAACCAGGCAAATACGAACAAGGACCAACACAGGAACGCGGAATAAGTTCTGGAAAACAGTTTCTTACCCCAGAGAGGAAGTTAACGTTGTTGGACGAAATGGAAAAGAAATTAAAGCTGCAAGCAGCGTTGGGCGGGCCCTCGCACTTGTAGCGCGTCCGCGCGTGAACCGGCCGAGTTGCATATTCTGGAGCTCTGCCGGTGCGGCTGTGAATTTCCTACGCGGTTCCGACGCCGCATGAATGTGCTATATGTCACTTCCTGTGTCCCCTATGTGGAGCTACATAGCACTTGCCGCTATGAATATAAATCGGTATTGACGTGTAGATGTCTGCGGGGTGGGAGAGTTATCAAGCACGTAAAGTTTGTTTCAGATGTGAACATGTACACTGAACAATAATATACCCAAACAATAAAATAAATTCCTTTTATATTTCCCTGCCTTGTTGTTTATGTGTACATACAGAGGAAGAATGTGAGAACAGCACACATTTCATCGTTACTGTGTGTTAGAGCATGGGAGAACAGTGGATACTTTTAATACAGCCCACACCCCTAATACTGTGTAACTA
>NC_060152.1:50804-100982 GCF_021292245.1 Micropterus dolomieu
TTTTAGTGTTCACTTCCAGGGAAATCCCCTTTTCATGCAGTTCTTTATAAATCCTTGTTTCTGTAAAACTTACAACTTTTGTTATTTTATCTTCCTGTATCACCAAATAGCATTGCTGTCATTTTTATGTTGTAATTAACATTCACATTAAAATAATGCATATACTTATCTACAGTGTATTACTTCATTAACATACTGTCTACACAGATGGCATCAGCTCTTCATTTCATTGCGGTCCTCTGTTTGACCAGTGGGTTGTGTATTGGAGCCAATGTAAGTAATAAAATATAAATTTAATAATAAACATAAAACTGGTCTTGCAAGAGCTCTACAGTCCAACATTATGTTTTCAACATTAATAAAACTGAACATTTTAAGAATGCAATACAAGTAAGTGGACAAAACACATTTATGATTGACTACTTCTATGATAAATAAAACTCAGCGTCCTGTCACCTGTATTTTTTAATTCAAATCTAAAGTTGCAAGTAGAGGCAAATCCAAGATGACTTCAATACTGAATATTTCTGTATCTTCACAGGCATCAAGTGAAACAGAATCAGGTTAGTGTTTCTCAGAGTGGTGGAGGTGAAATGCTGTTGCGGCACTTGGTCCTAAGATTTCTTCTTACTTAACTGTTTCTAATGTGTCCATAAATGTTGTGCTGAGGAACAATATTCTCAGAACTCCACTGACTTTGGACCACCAGAGGCTTTTTGAATGATGGTCCTTCTAATCATCTACAATTGTATTATAGATCATTGCTATAAAACTTGCCCTGACGGTTGGACTGTGTTTGGCCAACAATGTTACATGTTCCACAACAGTGAACAGCAGTGGGCTGATGCAGAGGTACGTTTTCAGTTATAACTGCCACACTGTATTTGTGATCACTCAGTTAGTAATGGTCCTCATATGGAGGTTAGTGAATTTACACAGGATCCATTGTTCTGTTGTCCACTCTGTTGGTACACACAGTTCAAGCATGTTCATGTAGTGTGATGTTAGTTGATGATGTTCTTTATCCATCGCTGTTAGTAGTTTTCTTTCTCTTTCTGTCACTTTTGTTTCTCACTTTGTCTCTTTCTTCAGCGTTTGTGCACGTCTTTCGGTGGGAATCTGGCTTCCCTACAAACCGCAGACGAGTACAAGTTCATCAGAGAGATGATTCGTAAAGTGACTGGTGTAGATAAAGCAGCTTGGGTTGGAGGCTACGACGCAGCAAAGGTGAGCCTTTTTAACAAAAAACAGGATCTTATTTAGCTGTCCCCTGGGTGCCTGATATTGATATTCTGTTTGTAATCTACCTTTTTGTAATTTGACCAGTGTTATGTGGACTATTTTTAACACGACATAACTGTAACCCTTCATAAAAACCACCAGCTAAAACATGATTGAAATAAATCCAACCAAATGTATAAACTCTCTTAAAACCTTTTGTTTCAGGAGGGTGTGTGGCTGTGGAGTGATGGTTCCAAGTACGCGTTCAAAGGCTGGGCTGCAGGGGAACCCAACAACGCTGGTGGAAGAGAGAGCTGTATGGAGATTAACTTTGCAGGTACAACTTAATTATCTGATAGAAACCTTATGTTGTTGGCTTTTCCCTTCATTGTTGGATGTTTAGTTTTCTTACTCTCTGTTTTTCAGTATGTGCTTTCATTTGCAACCATGAATCATGTTATAATGCAGATTTTTGAGGGTGCTATATGAAGAGAGTCTTACTTAAAGTAAAATGCAAACAATGTCATTGTGAGAACTTTTCATCTGAGGCCTCTAATGTGCAATTATTGTTTCTTGTTTTCTGTCTTCAGGAAAAGATTATGTCAACGATGCCAACTGTGATATCAACAAATCCATTGTTTGTGGCATGCGCCTGTGAAGATCTACGCCCTACGCCAGGTGCTGACACATCCCCAATGATGATGTCAAAAAACCCCTGATGATGTCATAGTTCTGATATATTTCTATATTTTAGTTGAATCAATAAAAAAATATATCATGTTCAGCTCTCTGTCTCTTCTTCATAAAAAGTTTTTTTTTTTAGTTTTTAAAAACCTAAGGGACATCTTATAAACGCTAAAATAGTAGAGAACATTTTGTTGAGCACTTAGGCGTTTGTGTATGTGTGTACTTATTACTAGATCTCTTAAGTGCTCATTCAGACACTAATTTCACTATCCATGACTAAAATCTATATATATGGTAAATGGTTTTTAAAACCAGGACACGGAGATGGGCCGGACATTTTCTCACGAGTTGGGGTCATAAGGATTTTATTGACACGCTTGTATTGGTAATCCTCATTGGTTCAGTTCTTTATCGATGTTCTTATCAGTCCTATTTATTATTAAATAATTGCATATATTATTTGAAAAAATAATACAATATGTTTTATTAACTAAATGTTTTTTCTACAGCAGCAACAGGATTTACAACAGCAAAGGAAAAAAATCTAAAATGTCAGTAAAATAAATCATATTTCTGACAACAACATAATAAGTGAAGTTTAGAAAGAATCAACAACTCATTCCCTCCCTGTCCTCCTTCTGCCTCTGCTGCTGCTGGTTGAGAGGAGGGCTGGTCTGTCTCCTAAAGCTGAGTTTATAATTTGCCATATTTTAATGTACTGGCAAACTAAGCTGAACAGTTACTAAAGACAAACAGCTTTCACTTTAGCTTGTTTTTATCAATTAGCTATTAACCGAACTAGCACTGTGCCTGTGTAAAACCATAACACAGCTGCAGTGGATGAGAGACTGAGCAGATTAAAATATTGCATTTTGCGTGTTCATGTTTATTCAACAGGTGTGTTGGTAAAGTATTGGCTTTTTACTCGCTAAGTTTTTATTGCACCACGTAGCCTACTTAACAAGCGTAGTTGTTGTCAGCGTAGGTAATATCCACTGATCAGCTGGCTGACTTCGCTCTGTGTGCTGGCGCACGTGTTTAAGTGTGGGGTGGAGGCACTCTGCAGACACACAGAGGCGGGGAGAGGCTGCAGGTCAGACAGTTAGGGTTGAGCCTTGTGAGCATGTGAAACTCTAAAGATGAGAAGGAAATGATATAGCTCACTCTTTCTATACACCATACAGTCTACTTTTGTTGTCATATATATTAGATTATGTGCTGGGCCACATGGAAATTGCTTTGGGGCTTTGTAGATCAGCTCTGAAAAAATAGTCTGCAATACGAGTGCAAATGTAATGTAATGTAATCAAGTTTTGCTCTTTTGATCCTTGGTTTTCAGATTTTCAAAACATTTTTTCACACATTAGTACACCAGTTTTCGGATCACAATTTACAAGGTTTCAAACCTGGAAAACAAACCAATACACTGGGAGAACAGTGGCAAATTTGAAACATTGTAAAAACAAAATAATGTTTGCAGAGATTTTATTTTTTTTAACACTTTGCAAGCCTGCAAAACGTCTCGGGTTACAACTGGAACCCTTGTTCCCTGAGGAGGGAACGAGACACTGCGTTGTTGAAAACGACTCTATGGGGAAGCTCCTCGAGCGCCTGCCTCTTAAGTATGAATGAAACTAATCCAATCCTAATTGGTGTCGTGCCATGTCGTATCATGTGACGGCATACCCGGCATACTCGAAGGCACCTTGGATGCAAGACGGCCTTCACTCCGCCGGGGGTAAATTCCAAGCAGTCTGGCGTCACTGCCAGGGCTTGAAGATTCCCCACCCTATTAATAGATGTCCAAGAGAAACGCCATCTTGACCGTGAGGTCCCCTGGGACCAGAGAATAATCCGGCGCACCAGTCTGAATAGAGTCCCCCTTGTCGGTTCAGATAAGCTACCACCGATGTATTGTCCGAACGTATCAGGACGTGATAGCTATTGATGTCTGGGAGGAAGTTTCTCAGAGCCCTGAACACAGCCAACATCTCCAGGCAATTTATATGCCAAGAGTGATGATGGTCCTGCCACAGACCCTGGACAAAGCGTCTGTCCGTGATGGCGCCCCAGCCGGTGAGGGAGGCATCGGTCGAGACGGCATTCCAGCGACACAACGCTCCTAACACTGGCCCCTTGTACAGGAACCACGGTTTCTTCCACAGTAATAGGGGCCGAAGGCACCTGCGCGTGACCCTGATAACACGGAGCAGATTTCCCCGCTGTGAAACGCCCTTGGTTTTCAGCCACCACTGAAGGGGCCTCATGTGCAGAAGGCCCAGAGGTATGATGCTGGATGCCGCTGCCATGAGGTCCAGCAGCCTTTGGAAGCTCTTCACAGTGACGGCCTGGCCTAGCTTCATCCTGGACACCACGGTCAGGATGGACTCGACACGTGTGGGATACATACGTGCCCGCATCGTAACCGAGTCCCACACCACGCCCAGAAAGGTAGTCTTCTGGGCCGGTACCAACACGCTCTTTTTCGTGTTGAGTCTCAACCCCAGATTCTGACTGTGGCCAAGGACGACATCTTGATGCCGAACCGCCATATCTCGAGACTGGGCTATATAATTCAGTATGAGGATGCCCTGAAGCGTCAATGGAGCCAGAGCTGCATCCATACACTTGGTGAACGTGCGGGGAGAGAGTGCTAGGCCGAACGGAAGAACCCGATACTGGTACGCGTCGCCCCCAAACGCGAACCTCAGGAACCTCCTGTGACATGGAAGGACGGAGACATGAAAAAACAAACCAATCCCCGGATCTGATTTGATTCACGATGATGGGAATAGTGAGCATCTTGAACCTGAAACCTCTCAGGGCGTGATTCAACTGCCTCAGGTCTAAAATGGACCTGCCTGCTGTCCTTCTTTGGAACTATAAAGTACCGGCTGTAAAACCCGGTCTGGCAGGGGAACACATTCTACGGCCCCTTTGACCAGCAGAGCCTGTAGTTCCTGTTCCATAACCCGAGCCTGTTCTGGAACCACTGTAGTCGGCATCACCCCAGCAAACTTGGGGGGTCGGTGACTGAACTACAGTCCTGATCCACACCTTATTATATTCAGGACCGACGGTGAGATGTTTGGAAGATGTCGCCATGCGTCTGCAAAATCCACTAAGGGAACCGGCCTCTCGAGACCGGCCGCGGGTGTTTCGAGCACTGTTCCCGACCCCCTCAAGCGGCGCCCTTGGGGCGAACGCCACGCCGTGCATGCGCTTGAAACCGATGCAACCCGAAGCGCCAAAGATGGCGGGACCACACCCCTTTCCTGGGGGCTCTGCTGCGAGAACAACCTCGGTTGTTCCACCGCCAGGGGGGCGGCCCCAGCGGTCCCATGCCCCGTGTCAGGACCTCTTCCCCGAACTTCTCCTCGCCTGAAGGACGTCCCTCAGGTTGCCCCTCTGGCGGTCGGGCTCCGGCTGAGAGCGTTTCCTCTGTTGCCAGACTCCCGTGGCAGGGGCTCTAGAGGCAACGCTCTCCTTTTGTTCCTGGCGATGGGGGGAGCTAGGGGACGGCCAGAGACGGCCGCTTGGGCCACCCCACCCAGACCGGACCTTGAGCGGCTGTAACCGCGTCGCTGAACAGACCTGACGGTGACAGCGGCGCGTCCAGCAGAAAGTGGCCACCAGACCTGCAATGGAGTGACCGACCGCGCGCGCGCCGTCTCCTTAGTGGCCCGGAGAGATAAATCCGTGGCCCGCCGCAGCTCCAAATATCTGCCGGGTAAGGCCCCTCGCCTTCGTCCAGGTCTTTAAGGAGGTCAGCCTGGTACGCCTGCAAAATCGCCATGGAGTGCAGGGACGCACCAGCCTGATCGGCCGCCATATAAGCCCGGCCCACCAGTGCAGAGGTGTCTCTGCATAGTTTGCTGGGCAACGCCGGGGCTTTGAGCGAAGACGCCACCTTGGGAGAAAGGTAGCTCGCTAAAGCTTCCTCCATCGGCGGCATCTTGCCATAACCCACCTCTCTCGCACCCACCACATTAATATAATTGTATAACGTAGGTGATGAGATGCGAAAAGAGTGGGGCCTCACCCAGGATCTGGAGATTTCGTCATGAAGATCCGGGAAAAACGGCAAGCCCTGGCGCTGAGGTCGGGACCGGGGCTGCAGGAATCTGTCATCCAGCTTGCTCAGACAAGGATTAGCCTGCCGAGTTTGCGGCCAGCTGATGTTGAGCCTGGCCACAGCCCGCGTCACAACCTCCACCAGCTCATTATAAGCGGGAACCGGAGTCGGCGAACAAGGCTCACGTTCCTCGCTACCAATGCTGAGCACGTCCACCTCCTCAGAAGCAGACAGCTCGGGCATCGGGTGGTCGCCACGGGCTGAGGAAGCCGCAGAGCAGGCCTCTGAATCCTGAGCAGGCGCCACAGAATCCTCGGACGATGAACGAGGAAGTGCCTCAGCAGCCTCGTTCCGCAAGATCCCTTTGGGATCCCCACGATCAACGGAAGCGGGACCCGAGCCATGGGGACCGCGAGCCTGGCCATCCTTTCCAAAAATGGCCCTGTGCTCCTAAACAATGCACACACAGCTGATGCGTGTCCCCACATGTATCTAGGGCAGGGGTACACACACTGAGTGTACCGCTGTTTCTCACTCGCCATTCAATAAGTCTCACGACCGACAGCTCAGCAGAGAAGAGGACAGTTTCACAGAGAGCGCTTGCTGAAGAGCGAAAGCTGATGTGTGTGTTTGCCGGCGTCCTTTTATGCTTCTGGGTATGCTGTAACATGATACATCACGGCACAACACCAATTAGGATTGGATTAGTTTCATTCGTACTTCACAGGCAGGTGATCGAGGAGCTTCCCCAATAGAGTCGTTTTCATCGACGCAGTGTAGAGTTCCCTGCGAAAGGGAATTTAGTTTTCAATCTTGGAAAACATTTTTGGTAAGATTTTGAATTTTAAAACACTTAGTTTCAACCTTTCAGAACTTTTTTTTTGTTTTGAAACATGGCAGGATATTTATCCCATAGGACCTTGGTGCAGACATTCAGGTTTGAAAGCCCCTTAAATGCTCAAATAGAAACTGACAGGATTACTATGATTATTAGACTTTGCTCTTGTATGCAAACCAAAGAGTTTACTATTGAAATCTGTTCTCTACTGCTGTAGTATTTATAAGATGAATCTTTTTAATCAAAGTATTAATATTTATAATTAAAACTTTTCATAAATGAGTTGACTTATTGACTCCCAATTTTACTTTGAAGTTGTTCTGTCACAGTGTCATTGTCTTGTTTTGCTTCTCTGTTCTCTGTATCTATTTGGGTGAAATAGTAATAGTATGTGCTCTAAATATGGGGATCATTTTGATATCAAATTTTAAGAGTAGAGAGAGGGAAGCTTTGGTGATGCATGAGATAGCAAACTAAAGAGGTGAGACAGATAGCTGAACATGATATATTTGTTTATTGATTCAATTAAAATATATCAGAACTGTGACATCATCAGGGTTTTTTTGACATCATCATTGGGGAAGTTTCAGCACCTGGCGTCAGGCGTAGATCTTCACAGGCGCATGCCACAAACAATGGATTTGTTGATATCACAGTTGGCATCGTTGACATAATCTTTTCCTGAAGACAGATTTTTAAAAAAAAACAATAATTGCACATTAGAGGCCTCACATGAAAAGTTCTCACAATGATATTGTTTGCATTTTACTTTAAGTAAGACTCTCTTCATATAGCACTCTCAAAAACCTGCGTTATAACATGATTCACAGTTGCAAATGAAAGCACATACTGAAAAACAAAGAGTAAGAAAAGTAAACATCCAACAATGAAGGGAAAGGCCAACAATATAAGGTTTCTATCAGATAATTAAGTTGTACCTGCAAAGTTAATCTCCATACAGTTCTCTCTTCCACCAGCGTTGTTGGGTTCCCCTGCAGCCCAGCCTTTGAAGGCATACTTGGAACCATCACTCCACAGCCACACACCCTCCTGAAAAAAAAGGTTTTAAGAGAGTTTATACATTTGGTTGGATTTTTTTCAATCATGTTTTAGCTGGTGGTTTTTATGAAGGGTTACAGTTATGTCCTGTTAAAAATAGTCCACATAACACTGGTCAAATTACAAAAAGGTAGATTACAAACAGAATATCAATATCAGGCACACAGGGGACAGCTAAATCAGATCCTGTTTTTTGCTAAAATGCTCACCTTTGCTGCATCGTAGCCTCCAACCCAAGCTGCTTTATCTACACCAGTCACTTTACGAATCATCTCTCTGATGAACTTGTACTCGTCTGCGGTTTGAAGGGAAGCCAGATTCCCACCGAAAGACGTGCACAAACGCTGAAGAAAGAGACAAATTGAAAAGCAAAAGTGACAGAAAGAGAAAGAAAACTACTAACAGAGATGGAAAGAATATATTTCATATGATCACTATGTGAACAGTCTCGAACTGTGTGCACCAACAGAGTGGACAACAGAACAATGGATCCTGTGTAAATTCAATACTTCTACTGCTAACTGAGTGATCACAAATACAGTGTGGCAGTTATAACTGAAAACGTACCTCTGCATCAGCCCACTGCTGTTCACTGTTGTGGAACATGTAACATTGTTGGCCAAACACAGTCCAACCGTCAGGGCAGGTTTTATAGCAATGATCTATAACACAATTGTAGATGATTAGAAGGACCATCATGCAAAAAGCCTCCAATGATCCAAAGTCAGTGGAGGTCTGAGAATATTGATCCTCAGCACAACATTTATGGACACATTAGAAAAAGGTAAGTAAGAAGAAATCTTAGGATCAAGTGCGGAAACAGCATTTCACCTCCATGAGAAACACTAACCTGATTCTGTTTCACTTGATGCCTGTGAAGATACAGAAATATTCAGTACTCATCTTGGATTTGCCTCTACTTGCAATTTTAGGCAGGCAGGCAGTATTATTTAGCTGATGCTTTTATCCAAAGCAACTTACAATTGTCACACATGTCAGAGGTCGCACACCTCTGGAACTAGGGGTTAAGTGTCTTGCTCAGGGACACAATGGTGGATATCTGACAGTGGGAAAAGAACCCAGGTCTCCCACACTAAAGGCAAGCATCTTATCTATGCACCACCACCATTTTAGATATGAATTCAAAAATACAGGTGACAGGACGCTGAGTTTTATTTATCACAGAAGTATTCAATCATAAATGTGTTTTACTTTTATTGCAAATATTCTTAAAATGTTCAGTTTTATTAATGTTGAAAACATAATGTGGGACTGTAGAGCTCTTGCAAGACCGGTTTGATGTTAGTTATTTTAAGTTTAGGTGTTATTATTAAATTTATATTTTATTACTTACATTGGCTCCAATACACAACCCACTGGTCAAACAGAGGACCGCAATGAAATGAAGAGCTGATGCCATCTGTGTAGACAGTATGTTAATGAAGTAATACACTGTAGATAAGTATATGCATTATTTTAATGTGAATGTTAATTACAACATAAAAATGACAGCAATGCTATTTGGTGATACAGGAAGATAAAATAACAAAAGTTGTAAGTTTTACAGAAACAAGGATTTATAAAGAACTGCATGAAAAGGGGATTTCCCTGGAAGTGAACACTAAAAGTAATTACGAACAGATGAAAACTTGTTTCTATAGATAAGAGTCGTACCTTGTTGTGATGATCAGATGAGTTCCACTTGCAGCAGTAGCAGGTAGCAGGGTGTAGTTGAGAGGGAAACCCAGCGTTTATATACCTTCTCTGGGCGCTTCGACTAACACACCTGCAACATGTTTTTCTATGATCACATGATATTGTTTGACTATTGTAGGAAAAAACATGTGTAATCTGTTATGTACATGGCCCTATAGCTATCACCTGCAGCATGTACTTCAGAAATTCAAACAGGGGTCTGTGGAGTGATGCTACCCTGTGGGTGTTTGCGATTTATGTTTGCTAAACCTCATAGTCCAGTGCAATCTACTAAGAGTTACAAACAAGGACTATCTGGAAATTAAGCACACATCATTGAATGGCATTGTTTTAGACTCAAAAATCTCATCATCAAATCATCAACAACTAACCTCATAAACCCACCATGTTTTCCCAAACTCAGATGATTTGAAAGCAGATACATTTTTTAAAAAAGCTAATAAAAAAGCTAATCTCTAGGGCTCCAAGATTGCTATACTAAACTCTCTGCGGTGCTTTATAATGATGACATTATTTAACTTTAACTGTAACATCTTGTTTGTACAATTAGTGGCACATTGATGTTCATGTTAAACCAGTGGAGGTCTTAGAATATTGTCCCTGAACACAACATTTATGGACAGTGGACACATTTAAAACAGTTAAGAAACGAGCAATCTTAGGATCAAGTGCAGTTACAATATTTCACCTCCACCACTCTGAGAAGCAATAACCTGATTCTGTCTCACTTGATACCTGTGAAGACACAGAATTGGCCTTCAGTATGGAAATCATTTTGCATTTGCCTCTATTTGGAACTTTCGTTTTGAATTAAAAATACAGTGTCAGAGTTTTATTGATCAAAATATGTTTTGTTCACTTCCTTTATTTCAAAAATTCTTAAAACATTAAATTTCATTAATGTTGGTAACATAATGTTGGGCTGTAAGCTGAGCTCTTGGAGGAGCGGTTTTATGTAATGTTTAATTTGTTTATTCTTGGCACTAAATAACTGTTTTGATGTCTTCCAGTCATGATTTCGACCCCACCACAGCACTGAGACGGCTCTTGTTAAGGTCTTCAACATTGGCAGTGGTAGAATTTCAGTCTTAGTATTATTGGATTTCAGTGCTGCTTTCGACACGGTTGACCATAACATATTACTAGCCAGGCTGGAAAACTGAGTGGGATTTTCTGGCACAGTACTAAACTGGTTTGAATCTTACTTAAACGACAGGGACTACCTTGTATGTAATTACACATCTGAGCTAACAAAAATGACCTGTGGAGTTCCCCAAGGCTCCATTCTGGGGCCTCTTCTGTTTAACATCTACATGCTTCCACTGGCTCAGATTTTGATAAACAAAATAACCATATACCCAGGGGACTATGATCCCATACAGGAGCTGAGTAACTGTATTAAACAAATCAACAATTGGATGTGCCAGAATGTTCTTCAATTAAATAAAGATAAAACTGAAGTCATTGTTTTTGGTGCCAAGGAAGATTGATTAAAAGTCACCTCTCAGCTTTAATCACTAATGTTAAAAACCACAAACCAACTCAGAAATCTTGACTCAGACCTGAATTTTAGCAGCCACATTAAGACAATTCCAGTCAGCCTACTATCAAGAATATATTAAGAATTAAAGGACTTATGTCTCTGCAGGACGTGGAAAAACTTGTTCATTCATTTATCTTAAGTTGACTCGACTTCTGTCTTTACAGGTCTCACTAAAAAAATCTAACAGACAGCTGCAGCTGATTCAGAATGATGCTGCTAGAGCCCTTACTAAGACAAAAAAAATGCTGCTGTCCACCCTGCTGTCATTCTGTGGGAAACACACAAAAAATAGGATCACATCACTCCAGTTCTGAGGTCTTTACACTGACTTCCTGTCTGTCAGATAATTTATTTCAAAAGCCTGCTGTTGGTTTATAAAGCACTGAATGGTTTAGGGCAGAAATATAGTGCTGATCTTCTGCAACATTATTAACCATCCAGACCTCTCAGGTCGCCTGGAACAGGTTTGCTCTCTGTCCCCAGACTGAAACAAACTTCCAGAAAACTGCAGGTTGGCTGTAACTGTCAATTATTTTAAATCAAGACTGAAGACTTTTCTTTTTATCACTGCCTTTAATTGTTGATGATTTGATGATGAGATTTTTTTGTCTAAAACAATGCCATTCAATGATGTGTGCTGCACCCTGTGTGCCTGATATTGAGTATATTCTGTTTGTAATCTACCTTTTTGTAATCTGACCAGTGTGTTGTGGACTGTTCTTAACAGGACATAACTTTAACTAACCCTTCATAAAAAGCACCAGCTAAAACATGATTGAAATAAATCCAAGCAAATGTATAAACTCTCTTAAAACCTTTTGTTTCAGGAGGGTGTGTGGCTGTGGAGTGATGGTTCCAAGTACGACTTCAAAGGCTGGGCTGCAGGGGAACCCAATAACGCTGGTGGAAGAGAGAACTGTATGGAGATTAACTACGCAGGTACAACTTAATTATCTGATAGAAACCTTTTATTGTTGGCTTTTCCCCTCATTTTTGGATGTTTACTTTTCTTACTCTCAGTTCAGTATGTGCTTTCATTTGCAACTGTGAATCATGTTATAATAAATTGAGTGTTATATGAAGACAGTTTTACTTGCTTAATTGAGAAAATGCAAACAATTTCAATGTGGGAACTTTGTATCTGAGGCCTCTAATGTGCAATTATTGATTCTTTAAAAAAAATCTGTCCTCAGGAAGAGATTATGTCAACGATGCCAACTGTGATATCAACAAACCTTTTGTTTGTGGGGTGCACCTGTGAAGATCTACGCCCGACGCCAGGCGTGACACATCCCCAATGATGTCACAACCCCACTGTGATGTCACAGTTCTGATTTATTTCAGTTGAATCAATAAACAAATATATCATGTTCAGCTATCTGTCTCACTTCTTTATATTGCTATCTCATGCACCACCGAAGCTTCCCTCTCTCTACTCAAAATAAACCCCATATGTAGAGCATATACTCAACTAGTTTGGGATGTGAGATACAGAGAAGCAAAACAATGACAATGACTTGATTAAAAACCTTAGAGACATCTTATAAACACTACAATAGTATAGAACATTTCAATAGTAAACTCTTTGTTGAGCACTTAGGCTCAGTTTGAATGTTTGTGAAGGGGTGAATGTGATGTGGTATTAAAGCGACTAGAAAGGTGCTATACAAACACAGACCATTTACCATATATTTGCTCATGGATAGTGACGTTACTGTCTGAATGAGCACTTAAGATATATATATATATATATATATGTATGTCTGGCTGGTCTGCTCGTGGTTTCTCATTTTGGAATATGAGCAAAGATTGCAAAATTGGATGAATGTTATGGCTGTTGAATATTGACAACATATTTCTGTGGTGCATCTCTGCACTGCCTTTGTTTTTGCTGAGAAATCAGGATCTGGCTAAACAATACAACCAGACCGGCCACACATACATACACATATATATACTATATATGAGTGTGTGTGTGTGTGTATTTATTATTAGATCTCTTAAGTGCTCATTCAGACACTAATGTCACTATCCATGAGCAAAATCTATATAAATGGTGTGTTTTTTTATAGGCCTTTCTTGTCTTCTGACCACTTGAAGCGCCATAGAGTTCGGTCTAGACCTGCTCTTTTATGAAAAGCGCTGTGAGATAACTGTTGTTGTGATTTGGCACTATATAAATAAAATTCAATTCAATTCAATTGAATTTTACATTAGATCACATTCACCCATTCACACTGAGCATAAGGGGGCTTTCACATTTACGTTGTTTGGTCCGAACCTTTAGATTTTTCAGTTTTATCCGAACCAAAATTACAGACAAACCCACTATTATTTAAGGTATTACATACATGTAAAACTAACATCATAGACATTCTGGTAGATCATAAAAGGACAATATATAAGAATAATTTAAATGAAAATGTAAAAGTATTGGCATAATATGTAAATAGCTGTAAATTTTTCATTTATACCCTTTATTTAAATTAGGATATTTTACTATAATTTTATGGTTTTTGCCATATTTTTTGGATGGTCCGGACTTTCAGACTATTTACATGGTTTACATGGTTCCCATGTGAACCGGCAATAAAAAATGCACGGGGAAATACACTGAAATAAGGACACAATTATAAATCTCCGGTGACAGCTCATATTTTGAAACAGAAAGCCTCTGTAGAAGCACGGCTTTGGTCTCGTCTCAAACCGAGGTGCAGAAGGATTGCTTGCAGCCTTTTCCTCCTTTCCTGCTGGTGAAGATGTAATGTTTGCAGAAAAAGGAAATTTATTTAACAAATTTGAACGAGCCTCGAGTTGGCTATGGGCTCGTTGGTGCTGCAGGTAGTAGCCTCATGACATAATAATAACAATATAGAGGCAATGATATCCATCTGTTCCTCCCTCATTCATTCATTCTTTTTAAAGCTACCTGTGGAACTGTTTTCAAACCAGTGTCAAGTATTGGGAGACGCAGCCCACATAGACGATGTCGACAGGACGCAAGTCTGTCCCGTAAAGGTCTTTAGTGCGCTCACATTATTGCAGTATAAAACCAAACCAAAACTAACCAAATGTGACAACATGTATCAAAACTTTGGTTCTGACCTTGGTGCGGACTTTCAGGTGTGAATGCTCAAATGGAAACTGACAGGTTTACTATGATCACTATACTTTGCATTTGTATGCTAAACAAAGAGTTTACTATTGAAATCTGCTCTCTACTACTGTAGTGTTTATAAGATGCCTCTTTGGTTTTTAATCAAAGTATTAATGAAAAACTTTTCATAAAATGAGTTGACTTATTGACTCCCAATTTTACTTTGAAGTTGTTCTGTCACAGTGTCATTGTCTTGTTTTGCTTCTCTGAGTACATGCTCTAAATATGGAGATCATTCTGATATCAAATTTTAAGAGTAGAGTGAAGGGAGTTTCGGTGGTGCATGAGATAGCAAACTAAAGAGGTGAGACAGATAGGTGAACATGAAATATTTGTTTATTGATTCAACTGAAATTTATCAGAACTGTGACATCATCAGGGTTTTTTTGACATCATCATTGGGGATGTGTCAGCACCTGGCGTAGGGCGTAGATCTTCACAGGCGCATGCCACAAACAATGGATTTGTTGATATCACAGTTGGCATCGTTGACATAATCTTTTCCTGAAGACAGATTTTTTTTAAAGAAATAATAATTGCACATTAGAGGGCTCAGATGAAAAGTTCTCACAATGATATTGTTTGCATTTACTTTAAGTAAGACTCTCTTCATATAGCACTCTCAAAAACCTGCGTTATAACATGATTCATGGTTGCAAATGAAAGCACATACCGAAAAACAGAGAGTAAGAAAAGTAAACATCCAACAATGAGGGTCATCCAACATGAGTCAGATAATTAAGTTGTACCTGTAAAGTTAATCTCCATACAGCTCTCTCTTCCACCAGCGTTGTTGGGTTCTCCTGCAGCCCAGCCTTTGAAGTTGTACTTTGAACCATCACTCCACAGCCACACCCCCTCCTGAAAAAGGAGGTATTTAAGTGTCAATTCACGCCAATCACAAAAAAATTATTTCACCCCTAGTGGCATCTATCCATGCTGATTGTGAAGAAATGCCCACTGCTCATGTATAATTTTGTTTGTGATGCTAAAAACATGAAATGAAAAATGACTTGAATGAAATGACAAAAACCTTTTTTCAGAAATCATGTCCATGTTACTGAAGATAATCCACAGATGTTGCTGTGAGCATGTTTCAGCAGCAACTATTTTGGTAAAAGAAAAAACTATGAAAACTGATCATGGATCAGTAACAATAAGTTAGTTTTTCCAGTTTAAATGTTATTTTTTAATGGTTTGAACTCCACAGTTCTATTCATTATCATTTAGCTAGCGCTAGAGTTTTTTAGCCTTTAACTCAACGCACACCCAGAGAGTTTATACATTTGGTTGGATTTTTTTCAATCATGTTTCAGCTGGTGCTCTTTATGAAGGTTTAATTAAAGTTATGTCCTGTTAAGAACAGTCCACATCACACTGGTCAGATTACAAAAAGTTACATTACAAATTACAGTATATATTCAATATCAGGCACACAGGGGACAGCTAAATCAGATCCTGTTTTGCTAAAAGGCTCACCTTTGCTGCATCGTAGCCTCCAACCCAAGCTGCTTTATCTACACCAGTCACTTTACGAATCATCTCTCTGATGAACTTTACTCGTTTGCGGTTTGTAGGGAAGCCAGATTCCCACCGAGAGAAGTGCACAAACGCTGAAGAAAGAGACAAAAAAAAAAAAAAATTACTCAGAGATGAGGTGAGAAGTCCTAACACAACTATGTGAACATGCTTGAACTGTTTGTACCAACACAGTGGAAAACGGAACAATGGATCCCGTGTAAATTCAATAACCTCCATACGAGGACCATTACTAACTGAGTGATCACAAATACAGTGTGGCAGTTATAACTGAAAACGTACCTCTGCATCAGCCCACTGCTGTTCACTGTTGTGGAACATGTAACATTGTTGGCCAAACACAGTCCAACCGTCAGGGCAGGTTTTATAGCAATAATCTATAACACAATTGTAGATGATTAGAAGGACAATCATCCAAAAAGCCTCCAATGGTCCAAAGTCAGTGGAGGTCTGAGAATATTGTTCCTCAGCACAACATTTATGGACACATTAGAAACAGTTAAGTAACGAGCAATCTTAGGATCAAGTGCAGCAACAGTATTTCACCTCCACCACTCTGAGAAGCACTAACCTGATTCTGCCTTACTTGATGCCTGTGAAGACACACATATATTCAGTATTGACCTTAATTTTAACTTTACTTCTATTTAACTATTTTAACTTTAGATTTGAATTAAAAAAATACAGGTTCACTTCCTTTTATTGCAGTAAAAGCAAACTATTTTTTAGATTAATATTTTATTACTTACATTGGCTCCAATACACAGTCCACTGGTCAAACAGAGGACCGCAATGAAATGAAGAGCTGATGCCATCTGTGTAAACACAGTATATTAATTAAGTAATGTACTATAGATAAGCATGTGAATTCTAGTTACAAACTTAAAATACAGTTTCAAAAGTGTTTACTACAGCAATGCGATTTTGTGATACAGGATAAATATAAGATAGAGATAAGATAAATAAAAATTTTTAGGAATTTTTACAGAAACAAGGAATTATAAAGAACTGCATGAAAAGGGGATTTCCCTGGAAGTGAACACTAAAAATAATAATGAACAGATGAAAACTCGTTTCTATAGATAAGAGCCGTACCTTGTTGTGATGATCAGATGAGTTCCACTTGCAGCAGTATCAGGTAGCAGGGTGTAGTTGAGAGGGAAACCCAGCGTTTATATACCTTCTCTGGGCGCTTCCACTCACACACCTGCAACATGTTTTGCTACACTGTAAAAAAAAATATCGTAAAAATACGGTCTAATGACTGGCAGCTGCGGCTGCCAAAAAACATGAAATTATAGTAAAATATCCTAATTTAAATAAAGGGTAGAAATGATAAATTTACAGCTATTTACATATTATGCCAATACTTTTACATTTTCATTTAAGTTATTCTTATATATTGTCCTTTTATGATCTACCAGAATGTTTATGATGTTAGTTTTACATGTATGTAATACCTTAAATAATAGTGGGTTTGTATGTTTTATGATGGAAGATACTCATACATCATCTTACTCTTCCTGCCTAACTTTGTTAAATTGTGAAATAACATAATATCATCAGGTAGGCCTTCCTACAGACGACAAGAAAAGTTCACCACAGTGTGTTATACAGTAAGCACTCATTACAAAACCCACAGTTCACCAATTAATGAGTCCTTGTCTCAGTTCAAATCTACTAGGAGTCCATCTTCCTACATTGCAGTAAGCAAAAAAAAAGGTTCAGGTTGAGGTTCAGTTCAAAAGTTGGCCAATGAAAATAAAACCAAGTGTCACCTCATGTTTAATAGACAAGCTTAGTAATTCTCCGACAACACCAGAGTACACCTCCTCCCCCGCAGCCTCCGATGCTGGTGAGCAGCACCGGCTGTAACCAGGCTGTAACTCAGGATGGACTGGGCCTCTTTCAGACTTGTGAGTTTGGTTCCTGAGCTGACTGGCGGCTGTGTGTGTGACGCAGGCACCGATTGCCACAATACGCTTACCTTACTACGCGTGTCTTTCTGTTGTGCATTTTTCTGTCCATAAAAGCAACGGATGGCCCGACGATTTCACCCACCACCAAGCTACCATTGGGTGGCGGGTGCTACTTTTATTCCCTATGTGACACTAACTTTTTGTAGGATCAGCTTCTGTCAAGCTCAAAGCCGTCAAGGTACAGCTTAACGTGCAAAGTTGATTTTTTACTCCTGGGTGTCATGAGACCAGAGCGCAGCAATCTTGTTTATTCACATCGCAATAATATTGCAAATGCAATTAATCGTTTAGCCCTACTAGTTATTAAATGTTCAATAACTCCGGTGTTGTCTGAGAATCTCTAAGCTTGTCTAGTAAATACAAGAGGCGTCACTTGTTTTTTTTCGTTGGAAGATAATTCATGCAATTCAAGCATTACCTAATTTCATCATAACATATAAGCCCGGCCTACAGGAAAGAACAGTGTAGTTTTATCTAATCTTTATCTAATATTGTGTTGCGTCATACAATATCATAATTTATTGCTTGTCTGTTTTGAATAATACAGAAGATAAAGAGCTTAAAAAACAATTTTGAAAAACATATTGAAAAATTTCAATTAGATTATTTTCCAAAATTGTTCAGCCCTAGTCTAAACATTATGTTTTAGCTCCTGTCTCTTTAAGGCTCCTCTCCCTAAAAGCCCATTTTCTTCTGATTGGCCAACTTCTGAAAGCCTGCCAAGGAGCAAGAATCTTATGAAGTCATCGATTATGTGTTGTGCCCAGTTAAAGCAGGAATTCCCCTAGAGGACAGGCTGTGTTCGTGCTACAGGCCAAAGTGACCCATTCAGATGTTTTTTGCTCATATGTGACTCAGATCTGATGAATTTGTGATGAACAGTGACATAGAATCTGATCTTTTTCAGTTCGGATTTGTAGTCCATATGAGATCCAGGTCAAATATTTTGAAATGCAACATCAGTCTGGACAGTCAGAATTAATGCGACTCAGACGTCACCTCAAGCGTCTGTCGTCACAATTCTGAGCTAGCGGAAATATTGAGTAGAATTAATCGCTCCACAAAAAGCCATCATTTTAATAATTTTAATAAATAAAGAAATAAAAATTCTTCTGGCCCTCATTTGTCACGCTCTGCCGGTCGGCCATTCTTTGTGTTACACTTTTGAGTTTAGTATCTGCCTTATAGTATGTTGAGTTTTGGGTTCTGTCCTGCCTAGTGTCCAGTATCTGCTATATAGTCTGTTGTGTTTTGAGTTTCTCTGAGTTATTGTTTGGTCAGTTCATTATCTAGTTATTTAGTTGGTCTTTGATTCCATGTCATGTTCTTAGTCTTGTACTTTAGTTCATGTCTTTAGTGTTTACTCCTGGTCTTGTGTTCTCTGTTAAGCTCTGTACTGTGTTCTAGTTCTGTGTTCTGATATTTTGTAACATGTGTGCATTTCTGTGTTGTCGCTTATTCACTCTGCCCCAGGTCTGCTTGTCATGTCAAGTCTCTCTCTCTCTCTCTCTCTCTCTCTCTCTGCATTTGGGTCCTCCAACCTACTACCTGCTTCACCACACGAACCCTGACATCATTATCATTTGCTCACCAATTCACTTTCTTACACATCAATCAAATAAAACTGTAGACACTAACTTCCTCCATGTTTACTTCTGTACTACGTACTGTGTGTGAGGTCAAATTATTTTTTTTGCGCTGCGGGTCACTTTTAGGCCATGGCCAGTTCACATTGAGGTCTGATAGGGGTCATATTAAAAAATTTATGAACAGTCAATTAAAAAAATAAATCCAAATTGAGCATTAAAGCCTGCACTGTGAATGTAGCTTTAACGACATCGCCTTCGACCATTTAAAGTCTGCATGTATTTTAGACAGAGACCCAACAAATGTGCTTTTAAAATGTACGATTTATTCTCAGAGATGAAACATATTGCACACCCCTAGTCAGATATATTTAAAATTTTTAGTCAAATATGTCAGAAAAATACTGACTCACCCGTTCAGGGAAAGGGTTGACATACATTGTTTAAATTTATCTGTGTCACAGCAATCCTTTTGAATTTGAGGTCCAGTATTTTTGTGATCAGACATCCGACAAATGGGGTTTGTTATTATTGATATAGTAATACATCAGACTTGGAAATTAGATTAATTTTAAATGTTTAAATTTTAAAACTAATATGCTTTTATGAGTAACTTATATTAGATGTTTTATTAATTGAGTTATAAAAGAATTATCTTTAGAATAATCACTAGATTAATCCATTTTAAAAATAAAAAACATCAGAGAAAGGTTTATGTTGAAAAGACATGAAAAAGTGCATTTTGCATAACATGGGACCTTATAATATGTGATAGCTAGTGATGGACTTTTTTCTCTGTTAGTCGACTTTTTCTCTGTTGGTCGCCTGTTCTCCACCTGTAAACCTTGTTCCAATGCTTGATCTAAAAACAATGGAAGCAGGTTTCTTATGATTGCTAGCATTTATTAGTGTTAGAAAAGGGAATGTAAAAAATGCTCAGAAACAGGTAACTACACATATTGTGCGTAACGGTTTTGGGCCAAATGTGACATCTCTGGCGTATCATAAATATGTAAAACAAACAAAATATACTCCGATTATTGTGGACAACATTGTGATTGTGATACACTGTAGAACGGTTAGTCTGGCAAAAGAAAATGAATCAACAACTATTTTGATAATCATTTCAGTCATTTTTAAAGCAAAAATGTGAAAAATTTGTGTTTTATCTTGTTAAATGTAAGGAGTTGCTGCTATTTTTTGTCATTTATGGTTGTAAATGAAAAGTCTTTGGGTTTTGGACTATTGGTTGGACAAAAGAAACAATGTGAAGACGTCACTATGTGCGCTGGAAAATTGTGATGAACATTTTTCACAATTTCTTGACATTTTATAGACTGAACAGATTAGTCGAATAATCATTAAATTAATCTGCAGAATAGTTGATTAGTAGAAAATGTTTCTACTTCTCAGCTGAATAATTACCCCAGTAAATACTTTCCTGATGAGTTTATGGTCTCAGTCGCTAGTTTCAAGTCTTCTTCAACACAGCATGATGTTCATTTAGTAAATTATGGTCCCATGTGTTTTAAAATAGACCAGAAAGCAGAGTATGTTTCAGGGCTGGATTATCTATGATCGACATTACCATGGTCACCTGTCAATCAGGGTAGAGCTAACTCGTACACTCGGCTTTGTGTAATTTTAACCAGCACTGGTGAAAAAACTTATTAGGAGTTGGCTGTTAACTTTCTCTGGTGAGTACATTTAGTTTTAAAACTGTTGTTCTCTAGACAAAGTTACAGTGAGGAAAATAAGTATTTGTCATCGTAGGTGCATGTCCACTGTGAGAGACATAATCTAAAAAAAACCCCCCAGAAATCACAATGTATGATTTTTTAACTATTTATTTGTATGACACAGCTGCAAATAAGTATTTGAACACTTGTCTATCAGCTAGAATTCTGACTCTCAAAGACCTGTTAGTCTGCCTTCAAAATGTCCACCTCCACTCCATTTATTATCCTAAATTAGATGCACCTGTTTGAGGTCGTTAGCTGCATAAAGACACCTGTCCACCCTATACAATCAGTAAGAATCCAACTACTAACATGGCCAAGAACCAAAGAAAGTGGAAGAAGCTAAACATGACTGTCAATCTCCCTCGGACTGGGGCTCCATGCAAGATCTCACCTCGTGGGGTCTCAATGATCCTAAGAAAGGTGAGAAATCAGCCCAGAACTACACGGGAGGAGCTGGTCAATGACCTGAAAAGAGCCGGGACCACCGTTTCCAAGGTTACTGTTGGTAATACACTAAGACGTCATGGTTTGAAATCACGCATGGCACGGAAGGTTCCCCTGCTTAAACCAGCACATGTCAAGGCCCGTCTTCAGTTTGCCAATGACCATTTGGATGATCCAGAGGAGTCATGGGAGAAAGTCCATTTCTTATATACAGTCTATTGTCAGAGCGAGTCCTATACTGCGCTGTGATTGGCCAGCTCCGTATTCAGGGCGTGGCTTAACGAAGGTTAGCTTGTAGTAGCAGCACACACAGAGACTAGTGTCACACAGCACTTCTTTGTTTAGTTAAATCACATTTGTAGTTATGTAATCGCACAGGTTGACTTCGCAATTGAAATTGTGATTAATTTAATCATGCAGCTCCACAATTATTAACTTAAATCCTGTTATTTGATAACTGCTTATAAATAAAAATTGTATAGGAGCAAGTAAAAATTTACTTTGTGCAAGTACATATTTGACACATTTGCCCAGTCAGGTAATGTTCAACCTTTCCTGGTAAGCTTCTGTTCTTTCATCTCCAAGTTTGATGTCAGCAAGTAAAAGTAGCAAAAGTGAGAGTGAAATTTATTTATTTATAACTATTTATTGTGTTTGATAAATGAAAACAATAGTGTTTATAAACTATAGCTAATAAGAGATAACCACGTCGCATGTGAACATTTGTTCGTGTATGCTTGCACAAAATAAAACTCCAGATGCAAACTCTGTGGGGCCCAGTCCAGACAATAAATGGACATGATGGGACTCATCATAGGCACACATTTTTAGAGATGCACCGATCGATCGGCTGGGACCAGAATTGGCCATTTTCAGCACCGGCCATGACTGGTGAACAGTAACAAATGTCAGATTTTCTGCTGGTCATACTAAACGTTACACACATGGGGTGCACAGCAGCACTGACCGTAACTGGCTATTGTTACAGCCAGACACACGCACTAAAACATGTATGCACAGAAGTTCTTTACTGTGAGTGAAGACGACATGAAGCATGCAATTTACACCTGAAGAAAAACACACAGAAAGAGGCGCTATCTTGTTTTACGTTAAAGACGCGGACACGGTGGTCTTGAAAGGTAATTAACAAAAACCCTCCAAAAAAAATATTTTCTAGTCTCTCAGTCATGGTTTAGTTAGGCTACTAGTTTACATCTATTCATTGTCTTTATGTCAGAATGCCATAAATACTCACTGCCTCTGAAGTTCTTGTGGCAGGAAACTTTTGGGGGGAAAAAACAGAGAGACAGATACACACACATTAACTATTAACTCACTGACAGAGACATGGGCATGTAAAATATTATTCAACAGCTACATTCTTATTATTACTGATGGGAAAGCTCTGCAACTTCATCCCCAGTAGATACACAAATCCTGGTTATTGCCAACACCAATGTCAGACTGGTCAGTTCCAGGGTGGTTAAACGGTACTGCTGGAAAAGTAAAGGCAGTTAGCGCTATCAGACATCTCCCCTGTACAGCACGTTTTTATGTAACATTAGTTAAATAAGTGACAAAGTAATGTTAATTAGCTACATGTCAGTACTACCTCCTTGTCTAGGGTTGGGAACATCAGTTACAACCTTAGATTAAACTGGTGTACAGCTATGTCCTGTACACATCCTGCACATCTTGAGTTTTCAAAGAAGTCTGACAACTGGTTGTTGAAGAAAGGACAGTGGTAACAATAGAGGACCTGAGGTTCGTAAGGCAAATCAGGGTCGCAAAATAGTCATTTTTAGCTAATGAAGAGACCTTTCTTTTGGATTTTAATATGCAAATGAAATGCTTAAAACTATCCAGAAATCCTGTATAGAATAAGAAAAAGATGCATCAATAATTGTTGTATAATTGCATTACAGCCCTTTAAATGGTAATCGAACATGGTGGTCCACCAGAAAGGGAGGGACTTAGGCTCTTTATTATGTTATGGGAGACCAAATCAGGCTGCCTGTAGCTGAATTACAAATAATAAAGAATTTAGTTACATGAAAAACAAATATTTTAACCACTTCTACAAATAATAAAACAGGTATGTACCAAAACACTTAAATGCATTTCCCTTTAGAATTCAAACTCCTTAAAATGTTTTAATTTACAGTCAATTTTCATTGATCTGTTCTTTTAAATTCAGTTCTGAAATATTAAATTTTTCTTATTTACCGATTCAAAAACTCCTGAAAAACTGAAGGGCCACAGAGTCAACACAAGCTTATTCTGCAATCAACATAACAGTGCCCTTTAAAGCAAAAACAAAATGATGCAGGTCTAAATCGTTGTTTGTGAGCGTAGTGACCTAACATAAAAACAAACAGCTCTTCACTTGCTAGTGCAAGCTAGCCAGGGTTTCTGCAGGTTTCACCTAGTCAAATTTTAGACGTTTTAAGACCATTATGAATGAAATTTAGGATCTCTATCACGACATCACAAAAATAAAACTACAAAGGAAATGTAATCACAAAATTACATGCAGAGTAAATAAATGTATTCAAATGTAACAGTACTGAACAAATTAAGATGCATTGTTGAAAAAACAAAAATACATATGCATAAGTTTGTGGATGACTGACTCAGTGAGTGAGTGTATGTGTGTACGCGCACTACATCAATCTGCTCTGCCACAAATTTGAGTGGGGGTTTGGTGGTCCTCCCCCAAGAAAATGTTCGTTTTCCAATAAAGAGGCAAAAAAAGGCAATTCCACATAATTTTGAATAAACTACACCCCAAAAGCTAAATTTGCTAAAGAAGTCTAGGGGGGGTTACCATTAGATCTGGGAATAGTCATTTAATTACTTTTGCTCTCCAAAATAAATTTTACATTGCATAGCACCAAGCTGTTTTGAGCCTCACCCCCTTATAAGGGCATATGGGCAATTATTACAGATAGGACAGGTTCACGTTTGCCTTTTGTGTCTTAATGTATTGCTTTGAACATTTGTACAATTAACATTAACAAAAAAAATAGGCAACATGAGAACCCCCTCCCTTCTGTATAACTACAAGCATTTCATTTGTACATCAAAATCCAAAAGAATAATCTCCTCATTAGCTTAAAAGGACTAGTTTACGTCCCTGAATTGCTTTAACATTTACTAACCTCTGCTCCTGTGTGGTCACCACTGTCCTTTCTATTTAATTTAATTACCAAGATGCACAGGTAGTGTACAGGACAGAGCTGTAACCTGACAACTTAATGCTAATCTTGTCCTCCGCTAACTTTCACCGCCACTTTCTGCCGCTCTCTCACATTCGATCTTCCTTTGAAGAATGAGGAGAGGGACAGGATGAGGCGTCAGAGGCGTAGCGACAGGATGCTTCAAATACGTTACTAGCGACTGGTTTTACTGGAGTTCTGTACTTCCACAGTTTTAGATTTTTTTAGACACCGCGGAAACCATGCCAACAAATAAAATAGCTGGTTCATTGGTTGACTTTGTTACTACTTACAAATCCTTGAGACGTCATGTGAAACATGAGTGGAGAAACTGGGCGAAGCATATTGAGGAGTCCAAATGAAGTAACAGCTGACCAGGAAACATCTTATCATCTTTGGATTCCACGGAGTTCCCTTTCGAGGGAACTCGAACTGCGTCAGTGACCACACTATGGGAACACCTCTGGGCGTGGCAGCGTTCGGGAGCCCGCTCTTCGGCTTTTGTGTGAGCCAGGAGAGGCTGCAGCTGTCCTGCTCTGAGGAGCTGGATGTGCTCAGCATTATGGAGGAGGAAAATGTCATCAGTCAGCGCCAAGCTATGACAAGCTCTTGGAGGTGATGAAACGGGCTCAAAGCGAAGAAGAGCGTGCTGACGCCCGCCCAACGGACTACATTCCTAGGGGTGTTGTGGGACTCAACGACAATTTGGGCCCACCTGTCGCCTGCACGCAACGGGTCCATTTTGTCCTCGGTGTTGGGTCTCATGGCGTAATCCCGTCTGGCCTGCTGCACATGAGAGCCCTGCAGTGGTGGTTAAAATCCAAAGGATTCTCTCCGAGGGGAAATCCGTTCCGTCTGATACGGGTTACGAGCAGGTGCCTACATTCCCTGTCAGTATGGAGGAAGCCCTGGTTCCTGTCCCAGGGTCCTGTGTTGGGTCATGTGGCCGGACAATTATTTCGGCAGACGCCTCACTCGCAGGGTGTGGACAGCCGCTTTGCGAGAGGCTCCTGGCAGGAGCATTATTTCTCTTGGCACATAAATTGTCTGGAAATGTTGGCGGTTTTCAGAGCTCTGAGGAGTTTTCTGTTTGCTCTCCGCGGTCGCCACGTTCTTCTCAGGACCGAGAACACAGCGGTGCTGGCCTATTTGAATCACCAGGGGGGTCTGCGCTCACGCCCGTTATGCAAGCTGGCACATCAGATCCTCCTGTGGTCCCAGCAGAGACTGCTGTCCCTCAGAGCGATGTACGTCCCTGGGAACCAGAATCAGGGAGCAGTCCTGCTGTTGAGACAGGGGCTGAGGCCCGGGGAATGGAGACTCCACCCCCAGGTGGTGGAGTTATTATGCGAAAGGTTCGGCCCCATAAACGTGGAATTGTTTGCGTCTCGAGAGACTACACACTGTCCCCTGTGGTTCTCCCTCTCGTCTCCAAATCGTTCCAGCAGGTCCCCCTCTCAGGTGGAGGGCCAGGTCTTTCACCCATGCCCCGCCCTGTGGAGACTGTGGGTCTGGCCCCTGAGGGGGCTCAGTTCCTTGAGACGGGCCTGACAGCGTGAACAGTCTAGACGCTGCTCAGCTCCAGAGCCCCATCCACAAGAAGGACGTACGGCCTGAAGTGGAATGTGTTGGCCACCTGGTGTAGAGAACGGGCGTTGGACCCAGTTACCTGCCCGGTGACTATGGTACTGGAGTTCCTCCAGGACCGTTTCTCTGCTGTCCTTCCCCATCCACACTCAAAGTGTATGTGGCTGCCATGGCAGTGTTCCATGCCCCTCTGAGGGATGGGCCTCTGGGGAGGCTTCCACTGGTCGTGTGCTTCCTCCGTGGAGCCCGAAGGATGAGACCCGTGACTCATTCCAGGGTTCACACTTGGGACCTGGCAGTGGTTCTCGAAGCGCTGGCTGAGGCCGGGCTATGTCCCTAATGTTCCGTCCAGGTTGGCAGAGTCTACGGTGCTGCAGGCATTTCATCGCCCACCTCATGTGACGGCGGAGGACGGGAGACTTCATCTGCTCTGCTCGGTCAGAGCACTGAGTATTTTCACTTTGAGGTCCTCCCGGTGGAGGAAAGCAGACCAGTTGCTGGTGTGTTTTGGGTCCCCCAAGGCTGGGCTACCCGCTTCTAAACACACCATCAGCAACTGGATCGATCAGACTATTTCCCTGGCCTATCAGGTGCGCTCTCCTCTTAGTCGTGCCTACGGGTTACTGCACGGTGGGGGGCAGGCGGAGTCTTCGGCGTGGAATAGTGGGTATTCTCGTTCCCATAATGTCGTCACCGACGCAGTTCAAGTTCCCTCGAAGCGGAATGTCTCGGGCTAAAAACAAAACTAACTGAAAACACTTCACCACAAATCCTCATGTTAACCTCAGCAGTTTTGTGCAGCTCACATTACCAACCGAACAAATCTGTGCTTTAGATTATACATTTTTAGATTGCAGTCGACCAGCTACGTTACCCGATCTGATGTTATACGGCAGTACAGGTAACATTACTGTTTATGTCAGTGTTTAGCTTTGAACATTGTTCACGGTGCACGAGCTCTGGCATCCAGCTCAGCGTGAATCAGTCAGTAGTTAGAAAAGAAAAGAAAACGTCTCTTGACAACAAGGGAAAAACAAACCGGAGCCCAACTCCTTATCCCCGCTTTCAAGCCAATACTACATAATACTATATTTCAAGCAGCCTTTAGATGCTCTAGAAAAACAGAACATGAAGAATAATCACTCAAGCAATTGGCAGATTATATTACATTACATTATCTAGAAAAAAATTCCTCTATGCAGCCATTAAATGGCCTGGAAGGTTGGCTTTATATCTCTTGTATTTTAGTGACATGCTTTTGGCAGTCGATTACTCTTTTTTTGTGCACTATAGTGACATCTAATGGACAATTTAAATAATTTCATGTTCATCCATACGCAGTGACTCATGCATTGAGTTGAAGCTTGATTGTTTGATTGATTGATGTAAGCTAGCAATTATCTTCACCTACTACTTGGACTTCGTCTCAGGAATGACCTCTACTAAATCCTGTATTGGCATTGATAAAATGATGAGAAATACTTACTACATATAAAATACCAGTTTTTGTAGAGCAAAATTTGTAGAGAAAATTTTAATGTAATCAAACTGTTCTTTCTTTTCTTTCCTTACAGATATCTGATGTTTGACAGAGTTTTATCTTTCTGGACAGCACCAGGCCACGAATGACATAATACAAAAACACAATATGTCATGGACATTGCCATTCATCACATTTGCATGGTGGCTATATTCCTCTGAAGTCACGCTCAGGATGCAAAGCTCAAATGCTGTTCACAAGATGATATTGTACTGTTGTTTTCCAGGTTTCAAGTTGTATAAACGTAGGGAATCTTACAAATCCTTATCATTTCACCTCTTGACCATTGTTAAGAAAGTGAAAAGGCAGTAGGGTGATTTTGTTTGTTGTAATGGTCACCGTGTGAATAAGGCCTGTTTTTGTTTCATGATGCTTCTTGATGTCCACCATTTAGGTCACAAGTTCCTTGATATGTCGAGGACTGTAAATTTGAATAAAAAATATGCCTTTTCTGCCAATGCCTTTTGCATAAAATAAAGGGTGTTTCTTCCTTCACTGCCATTTGTGTTGGTCTCTGTTCTGAAGCATTACCTATTGTGAACACTTGATAGTAAGTCCACTATTATGCTGCACTTCTCATTTGAGGGTGAAACTTTAAAGCTATTTGTGCCCTAAAAGCCTTGAAGCTTATCATTCTTGCTTCTACAACTTATTGCCTTGACTAAACATTGTTTTCCTGAGTTTGCTGGTACTTGTTTTACTTTGTGCCTTTACTCACTGTGACAGTGTGGCTAGAGACACAACATGCCTGTTGTTAAAGTTAAACCCTTAAGCAAAGTGCAGCTTTTTACTCTTCAAAAACAACAAACAGCATTAGGTTTGTTGTGATATAAAAAGTTTACAAACTTTTTATCAAATATTACAGATTTTAAATGTAAAAGTGCACTATACAATGAATATGATTTACCTTAAAATTATAAAGAAAAACACTGAATTGTTGGTATGGACAATAATATATGAGTAATATTATGAGCTACATATTTAAAATAATGTATAAATAATACAGTGTTTTTTCTGTACAAAAATGACAAATAAATGTAATTTGTTATTATTGTCAAAATACCTAAAATAACAGGTTGTTAATTCACATATAATGTTTGTAATTTTACAGAGTTTTGTATATAATTAAAAAAAACTGAAAACTACTGTAAAAAATTAAAGTTATTTTCTGTTAAATAAGGATTTTTTTTTACAGTGTATGATCACATGATATTGTTTGACTATTTTAGTAAAACATGTGTAATCTGTTATGTACATAGCCCTATAGCTATCACCTACAGCAGGTACTTCAGAAATTCAAATGGGTCTGTGAAGTGATGCTACCCTGTGGCTGTTTGCGAATTTGGTTTGTTAAACCTTCATATCTGGGACAATCTACTAACAGTAACAAACAAGGACTATCTGGAAATTATATAGACATCTTTGAATGACATTGTTTTGGACCCTGGTCAATGAAAATAACTCTAAAAACCTCATCATCATATCTATGTTTACAAAACTCAGAGAATTTGAAAGCAGAAACAACAAATGGTCGGCTATTTTCTAGGGTTCCAAGATTGGTTGACGCTTTATTTGAGCTAACTTCTCTTGCATGCTTTATAATGATGACGTGCTTTAATTTGAATCATCTTGGTTGTACAATCAGTACCACGCTGATGTTTCTATACAGAATGTCTACGGAAGCCAACCTGCAGCCAACAGCAGTAGAAACACAGTTAATATCCATGGTCGCATTTATAACATGAATGTGCAGGTTTTTGTATTTTCCTTTAGCTTTGCCAATACTGTTAATGTTAACCAATATTAACATTCATGCCCGTACAGCAAATTTCGTGTCAACCTGACTTCTGTTCTTCGTCAGATGGAAGAATTAAGAAAGTTGCGTGGCGCTGCGGAGAGCCCCCAGCTGCAGTGGTGCATGGATTAGACGAAAAAATTCCTCTAGCCAGAGTTCCCTCTGGCTGGATGAAGCACGATCTGCTGGCATTTCCTCACGTCTGGGTCATTCAAGCATACTGTATATGTTTCTGCTGGGGTTTCCCAAAGCAGTTTTTCAGGTGTGCTGTCCCAAGTACTTAGTTCAATCTTAGGCAGGATGGGCAGGTACAAACGATTTCCACATACTCGGGATGCATTGAAAGAATACTGAGGCCTATTATTGACCCTTTTCTCTCTGCTCGCCTGCCAATTTAAAGGTCTTTGCGTTTGTGAGTTCTGCGTGCGCGTGTGCCTGACAACTAACTGTACATGCGTGCATATTAATCTTTGTGAGGTTCATCAATGGTGATAAATGATCCGAACGTCCCGCGAGGTGCGAACAACTCGGCACAACAACGGCAAAACTGGGGTTCTGTCTCTTCAGCAGGTGTTCCTCTGCCACTACACACTCACACACATACACACTACGCCCATACATGCACACTAACACCCCCTACCTTAAGGGTTAGGGTTGCAATTTAGTGGGGGGGTGTTTATTGTCCCTGGTGTAGCAGGTGATATCCTGCTTACTATTAATCTGATCTGTAATAGCAGCCTACACAGACGTAGATTTACACAGACATGGTACTGTTCTGTAGTCATTCTGAGGTGCCTGGGTGTGTTTACGCTCTGTGTTCCTGTTCATTGGTGGATCAAGCTGCTGCCTTAGCCTTTGTATTCACTGACTGGATATGTGTATGTCAACACACGACCCTTACCACTGACCACAGGCTTTAACATGTAACAAGTGACAAGTAACAAAGAATTATGAAAGAAGATGAGATAAAGGAGGAAATTAAAAGCATACAAGCAAACAGCCTTGTTTTGATGAAGAGTCACGTTCAGTCAGATGGTATTTAGTCTGATCAAAACAAAATAGGTAACTCTCCTAATGTTCATTTCAAATTAAAATGCAGTTGCAAGGTAAACTTTGCTATTCGAGCACACTAGTATATTATCACATTTAATTTCTATCATAAAGCCACCCTAACAGTTTAGAGTTTTTTGTGAATGTTTGTTGTGGGATTTGAAAATAAGGGAAATAATAAGGGACACCCCCCAGATGTTCTTATGAATTCTATCAAATTTAACATTGAATAAAAGTATTATGGTAATTTCATAGTATGGGCTATAAAGTATTGTGTTAATAATATATTACTTATAGTTAGGCCTACTATATTCATAATTTCATATGTACTTTACCACTTGGCATAATATTCCAGTTTTTCTGGGTTGTTTTTATTCATTAAATCTTTGTGCAGGATAAACAGTGTTCTCTGGTCTCTAATTTATTATTATTTATAAGTACTAACTTGTCAATAATCAGAATCATTCATGCAGAAGAATTGCATTGTTGTTGCAGTCTTTACTCTTGCATTGTCAGTCATTTTTCCGGTTTGTTTCAGTTTGTTTTTTGTTTGTTTTTTAAATATTGACAGTATGGGAAATTTACAAGAAAATATTTCAACAGGATAACAGCAGGATAGAACAGTAAATTTTGGGAGAATCCCGGTAAAAACAGCAGGGATGACGGGTGTGATAAAATATCAGAAAAGACTACAAAATTTCCAACCCAGTTTGCCGGAGCCGTCTTGAAATGTTTTATTTTGTTTGACCATTTGGTGCTAAATCTAATCTTGGCCCAAAGGACATAAATATTGAGCTTAGGCATGGAAAGTTTCTATAAACAGGTGAGACTGATTGCTGAACAGGATATGCATATGTATTTATTGATTAAAGTGAAATGAAATCAGATTTATCAATAAGTATTCCAGCAGTGATGTCATCGAGGCTTGACATCCTGGTGGAAATTACATCATCAGTGGGGAAGTGACACCCTCATGGCAGATGTGTCGGCATGTCAGCACATGGCAGGAATTGTTATTGGTTCCTGGCGCAAACGAAAGATCTCCTCTGATTACACTTTTCATCGTTGACATAATCTTGTCCTGTAGACAGGTGAAAAAGAAACATTAAAATCACTTTAGAGAAGTGCTTGCTTTTTTCTTAATGCATGTCATGTAAAAATAATAAAATGAACAGTGAAAGTTGTCAGACCACAGACAATCCGGTTTTGTGACACCTGCCAGTCTCTGTTTCCATTTTCAAGTTGCTTCAATGAAAATCACAATCAAGGACACAATCGAGTAAATGAACTATTTAATTTGTACCTCTAAAGTTCATCTCCATACAACCTTCCCCTCCACCACTGTTGTTGGGCTCTCCTTTACCCCAGTTATTGAAGACAAACTTTGAACCATCACTCCAGAGCCACACACCATTCTGAAAGAAGAAGTTTTAAGGGTTAATTTACCATTTTTCTAGCTATGCAGATAGTGCAAACATCAGCAGTACCAGTAGTCTTCCCGCTAGGTTGAAGGTAATGCAAATGAGAAAACCTTTTATAAAAACTGTATTTTTACTTTTTACTCAAGTAGCTTTAGACGGTGTGCATTTGCCAGATATTACTTACTTACTCCTTGCCAAGTCTGTCAAACTCTATTGAAGGGATGAACACCATCAAAGCTGCAGACTAACTATGTGTTTTATGACTTTGAAACGCAAACGCATGACAACAAAATGAGGCCATATTTTTATGCGCTATTGATTTTGAGATCGAGAGAAGGTGTGCCTCACAGGTAGACTGCATTGACCTCTTTGTAAAACAGCCAAAACAGCCAAAATATAAAAACTACACATTCATCGCCCACAATGTGTCAGGGTTTGACAATTACATAATGCTTAATTATTTCACTATGTATACTGTTTCCTGTTGTCCCCAACCCCCATCCCCGTTGTCTTGCAGGTGTTGTTCTTTCTCTGTGGTGTCCGTTTGTGTGGTGTTTGTGCCCCCATTTCTGCCCCCCCTGTCCGGCCCGGTGTGTTTTCTCTGTGTAGTTAATTCTTCTGCTCTATAAGGTATCTCTTGCAAACGAGATCTCACTGAGATTACCTGATACAATTAAGCTCATAAAAATAGGTAGACATTGGTATCAGGTCAACCATATCACACCTGCAAACCTATCATGACAGGAAAATCTCTTTTTAATGCATCTACCAAATATAAATATGAAAAAATATTCAATTGCAGGCAACAAGAAACAACAAAAAACACTTACCTTCACTTCATCATAGCCTCCAACCCAACTTGCTTTTTGTGAGTTAGTCGCTCTTAAAATCAGATCTCTGATGAAGGCGTAATCGTCAGGAGTTTGAAGAGAGGCCAGATTTCCACCAAGAGAAGTGCAGAAGTACTGATGAGGAAGGCAAGATGCAAACAGAGACTGTTTGAATTCTCAGCTTCACTACATGGACATAATATTTAACAACACAATGATGAATCCTGTATATTTCAATTGGGATATAAAAAAAATATTTCTAATGCATTCCAAACTAGAGCTGATCTATAGGCAGAAAACTTATTTTGAAATATATTGTGATACGAGTCACAATTTTAGTGGGAATGGTGATTATGCATTTAATTTTCACTGAAAAAAGTAAAATTTATCCTGTGGTCTATGTTCAAGCAAGCATGTTCCTTCATGTCCGGAGAATATGATTTATTGGCCGGGATGTCTCTGTAGCACCACAATACTTCATTGTAATTCTGTGACACATTTCATCTTTTTTTTTCAATTGCAGCTCCTGCAATTTCAACAATTTATTGTTCAGCCCCAGTTTAAACTGTGTGAATATTATAATAAAATCTTACAAAATGCAACTTTACTTTTTGTATCAGTGCACTTGAGACTGACAGCAAATTTGTATAGCAGTTTCACACATTTTCACATCATTCTTCATGCAGCAAGCTGTTTTAAAACATATGCAACAAATACAGGGTGGCAGTTACATCTGTTATTGTTTCAAAAAGTACCTCTGCATCAGCCCAGTCCTTTTCACTCAACTGGAACAGGAAACAGCGACGGCCAGAAGTAGTCCAACCAGAAGGGCAGGTCCCAGAGCCAGGACCTACAAAATCATTTTTAACTTATCATCACATTTAAGAAGCTGGAAAAAGTGAGTGTCTGGCATTTTGCCTGAAACATTACTTCCATTTCCCAAAAAGTTGCCAGTTCATTTTCTTTCAATTGATGAATCAACTAATCGTCACTGCTTGATAATGCAATAATCAATTAATCTGGCTGGCATGGTTAAGGCTGTTTTAAAACTCCTCATACTTTTGCTGAGAAGGTGACCATTTCCACCCTTACCCTGTCTTCCCCAACCACACAGTGCCAGCTATGTATTTCGAGCATTCACCTCCATAAATATAAGAAGCACCAACCTTTAAGACTTTGCGCCTGTGGATGTAAAAAAAAACAGCATTAGAAATGAACACAACAACTCAGAGTTTTCCTTTTTGTAGCTTTAGACTTTGAGACTACAATGGCAGCATTTGCTATTTTTGGTAAGATCGGATTTTATTGAAAGTGGGGTATTTTATAGTTTCCCGATGGGCCTACTTTGTGATTGTTGCGGCTTGAATAATAAGACACTCTCTCTCACCACAGGCGAATGGACACACCTGAGGAGGTGCAGGACCACAGCATACAGTTTGAAGTAATTAGAACAAATAGAGTTAGCTTGAATTTCTTTAAACTTGACTTTTAGGAAAATGTGACAGCCCTAATGTCTGTGAAGTACATAGGTGAAGTTTTCTTTGAAGTCTGCTTAAAGTTTCGGTGTGTAATATTTCTGGGCATCGCTGTTTTGGAGAGGGTCCATAATCACAGAGAGAATTAATGTGTTTCCCTTGTCAATAAACTTTATCTAATGTGTGGTTTATAATGGACTGTGGTGCAGAAATAGTGACAGTGTTTCACATTCTTGGCTTACATTTTCCATGTTATCGTCAGTGGCCAAGTCACAATATATAATAATAATTAAGTAAATATAATTTATTTATCTACCTAATTTCTTGACTGGCTATTCTTAACCCTACTTACATTTGCGCCAATCCACAGCCCACTGGTCAAACAGAGGAGCCCAATGAAATGAAGATCTGAGACCATCTGTGTAAAGACATTATAGAAGTTAATTCACAGTTCAGATGTATATACCTTTCTTATCTCTGCAGAGTTGAGAATTTATGAACAATTACACTTTTCTGATATGCAAATATTTGGGACAAGTTTTATGGGCACTGTAAGAACTATATGCTAAGTCTGGATAAGACTGGGTAAATGCAGGCTTATTTCTATATTTATCATTGTCATATATATCTAACATATATACAACATATAAATATAATCAAAAGTCTTTTTCAGTAAAGCTGGTGTTGTGGTAAGGCCAGAATTAAAACCTTACCGTGATGATCAGATGAAGTTGCAGTAGCAGGTAGCAGGATGTCTTGGAAAAGGGAAACGCAGTCGTTATATACTTTTCTGGGTACTTTGGTTGCACGTCATCTGGTAACAGGACACAGTCAAATTTTTTTAATTACTATTGTTTTGCTATTGCCACAGCCTTGAGTAAATGTTTAAACTTTCAGCCCAGACATATGATATATGTCTGGGCCACCTTATATTTTCCTGCTTCTCTCCCCACTGTTCTCCTGGAGTCTCATCACTACTGAGCCTTTCTATTACAAATAGTAGCACCGCACTTCTGTTTCCCAGCATTAAGTCAATTGTAAAATCTCAACTACATACACCATCTCACAAAAGCATCTTATCAAAAAACCTGATCTAGATCACTACGTTCTCTTTAACTTCAGGCCTATTTCCAAACTACATTTCTCTCGAAAGTTTTGGAGAGAATAGTCCCGAACCAACTACAAACATTCCTCGACAACCATGCGATCCAGAAGAAGTTCCAGTCTGGCTTTAAACCAAGCACCTTTTAAGGGTTTTAAATGATCTCCTTTTAATGGTGGATTCAGGGAACTCTGCTGTTCTGATGCTTCTAGACCTGACTGCCGCCTTTGACACTGTGGATCACACAATCCAATCCTTATCCTCGCATTAAACACTGTGTAGGTGTCAAAGGTATTGTCTTGAAATGGTTTCAGTCATACCTGACTGATAGGAGCTTCTCTGTTCATTTAGCTGAACACTCTTTGTCAGCTGCTCCTCTCACCTGCAGGGTCCCTCAAGGCTCTATTCTGGGCCCCATCCTTTTCTCATTGTATGTTGAAACTGGGATCCATTTTCCAGAAACATAACATCTCCTATCACTGTTTTGCTGATGATTTCCAAATCTGCTTGCCTATGAAATCCATAACAAAGGAGTCTGTGTAGCCACTGTTTAAAGGAGGTAAAAACCTGGATGGAGTTAAACTTTTTCACTCTGAATGAAAATAAAACAGAGATCATCACGTGTGAACGTTTAGACGTACTGGGTGACCCTGTTGGCACTTTGGGCCCCTTAGCCTCCCAAAATCGATCCTCTATTAAAAATCTTGGTGTTATAGTCATCCATGCTTTTATTACTGTTCAGGTGGATTATTGTAATTCATTATACATGGGTCTACATCAGAAATCTTTGTTTCTTTTCCTCCAGTTAGTCCAAAACGCAGCTGCTCGCCTTTTAACAAAAACAAAAAAGCGTGAACACATAACGCCTGTCTTGGCCTCCCTCCACTGGCTACCTGTCCGTTATAGGATAGATTTTAAGATTTCAAGAAGACTTGTTTTTAAGGCCTTAAATGGTCTGGTGCCACCTTATCTGGCCGATCTCTTATGCCACCATTCATTTAAATCGCTGCTTAAGACGCATCTTTTTTGTAGTAGCTTTTGACCTTCGTTAATCCAGGTTTCTGATGTTTTAAAGTGTTGTTGTTTTGTTTCCCTGTGATTCACTTTGGTTGTAGTAATTTTTACACTTGTTATTTATGTATTTGACATTGACCCTGTTCAGCACTTTGGTCAACTGTTGTTGTTTTTAAATGTGCTATAGAAATAAAATTGACATTGACATTGACATTAATAAAAGTGAGTACACCCCTCACATATTTGTAAATATTTGAATATATTTTTTCATGACATACTGTATCTGTGACATGGGTGTGGGTAAGGTGTCTGGACTTCACTGCTCCCTGGCATAGGTCATCCAACTCTCTGCTGCAGCTCTACTGGAGATGGAGGCAAATATTCCTTCATTTGGTGTTTTAATGATGGCAGTGGAGAGGGCTGTATATTATGCTGCTTCATAATCTCCCATTGGTGTGTAATTGGGTTGACTGTGAAGGCCATAAGATATGACTCTCATCACTGTCTTACTCAAATTGGACGGTTCAGAACATTTTCTCACTGGTTTCTCTTCGTGCAGACAGGATTAGTTTGTAGGTCCCATTTTCAGATATCTGTCTTTAGGGCTGGGAATCAACCTTCAATCGCTTTATGGTACCAAACAAGATGTTTCCATAGCACCAAGTATCGAAAACTGTCAAGTACCAAAGGCTGGAAATGTATATGTGCTCAATTGGTACTCTTCTTTTGTTACTTTTTTATAATTTTAACTTATTTAAAACATTATTTGCCAATTTTAGACTTAATTTGGATTTTAGACATAGTTCTTCAACTGCTTATGTTTGGCCAATATTAACATTTGAGGGCCAGAGGTTTGGCCTCTGACTAGAACTTGCTCCAGCATTTTATGTACAGTAACATGTCACGTAACATGTTTATATACTGTGGTGCAAAACTGTAAAGTTTTGTCCCCAAAAGGTGATGTTATCTAGAACTTTTTTGATGAAAGCTGCAGCTAAATGGTGATGGATTGATAAGGGATTCTAGATTTGGATTTTTATTTTTTTTAAAGCTTTTCTGCACAGCTCCAGGAGAAAAAAAACTAAATGTCTGAATGTTGTTAGAAATAGAAAATATATAGGTAATGAACTGGCAACTGCTATGTACACCTAGCTAAAACTAATTTAGTCTAATACATCAGTCCTGCAATAAATCCTCCCTTCATGGAGGTTAAGCTTCACACTGAGGTTTCCTTGTATTCTGGAAACATAATACAGAATAAATAATACATAATTTATACTGTGTGGACAACTGGAACATATCACATGGCAGGTAAGTTGATAAGGACCTAGCAAACATTAAACCCGTTTCACAGCTGGCAAAGTACCAATGCTTGATTGGGTACTAGGAAAGGTGTATAGGCAACATTACTAGGTGTCTGTCTTATAAAAGGGGTCTGTGTCAAAATGTATTTGTAATACCTTATGTAACTCAGCTTAGTGTCTATATTTGTTAATGTTTTCTCTTGTATGAGCTTTGAGTTTTATGTTAATTTTCTTTAATTGAACAAAGATTAAACTGAAGTTCTTGTTTTTTGAGCCAAGAAAGAATCATTGAAAGTCAGTGCTCAGCTTCAATCTGTAATGTTAAAAACCACAAACCAAGCCAGAAATCTTGGTGTGGTCGTAGACCTGAATTTTAGCAGCCACATTAAGACAATTACAAAGTCAGCCTACTATCACCGGAAGAATATATCAAGGATTAAAGGACTTCTCAAGTCCTCACTAAGACTAAAAAGGTGGATCACATCAATCCAGTTCTGAGGTCTTTACACTGGCTTCCTGTATGTCAAAGAATTGATTTCAAAATCCTGCTGTTGGTTTATAAAGCGGTTTAGGACTAAAATACATTTCTGATCTTCTGCTTCATTATGAACCATCTAGACCTCTCAGGTCGTCTGGGACAGGTCTGCTTTCCGTCCCCAGAGTCAAAAGTAAACAAGGAAAAGCAGCGTTCAGTTTTTATGCTCCATGTATCTGGAACAAACTCTCAGAAAACTCCAGGTCAGTTGAAACTGTCTGTTCTTTTAAATTAAGACTGAAGACTTTGCTTTTTACCACTGCCTTTAATTAAATCAAATGTAAGGCTGTAGATTAATATCGTACACTGCACTGTGACTTTTACTCGCCTGTTTTGCCCTAATTTATTTCCTATTTAACTCTTTAAAATTTATTTGATCCTGTTTTTTATTTTCTATTTCACCCTTTTTAAAATTATATTTTAATGTGTTTTGAATTGACTTTGAAATGCCTTGTTGTTGAAATGTGCTATACAAATAAACCTGCCTTGCCTTGATATAAATGTAAAGCACTGTACCCTGTCATCCTCACTGTGGACCAATTGTTAATTATTTCTACTGAACAATGCACAGAAAATTATGAATTATAACTGAGAAGTACTTATTTCACAAATGGGTAGTTATTATTTTTTCAAGTGTTTGTTTGCTAAAAGCAGGAGAATCTCTGTTTAACATCTCTTGTGACTCTTAAAATAAGTGATATTGAATATTACTTTTACAGCTTCTGTCTTCTGTCTCTGGTTGATGTTTTAGAGTGTGGAGGAACATTGTTTTAAAAAATGTCTGTGTAACAGACTGCTGGGAATCAATCTGCTTCAACCTCCAGACTGTGGTTAGGAAGTAGAGTATCATATTCCTGTGTAGTCTAGTAACATATTTACTGTTCGCAGCAACCCACGTTAGGCACAAGAAACAAGAAGAGCAACATCAACTGTACAATCTCCTCTGACTGCCTGCTTTTCACCACACTAATCTTCAGGAGCCACATGCTCAAAAAACTGATATGTGAGCCAGATTTACTGTATATGTAAGGATATGGGGCCCATTGGCACAATTTTAGCAGAACGTTTTCAGGATGATGGCAGTACTGGAGGCATGATAAAAACTCCAAGTTACAAAAGAATCTCAAGATACATGTCTATGAAGCACATTGGTGACATTTCTTTGCTCAATTCACACTGATTGGCTGGTAGTATGGTTAATTCTTCTCCCTTCACATGTCAATCTGAAAACCATATCTACCAATATCAAAACCTGATTCAAGTCCTTGATTAGAAATTGAGGATGATAAATATTATTACCTGACCTGCGGTGCAATTTGATCACATAAAAATTGGTGAAGCAGTGGGGAGGACCATCTTCATGCTTTACTACCACTTCATAGACTAAACTAGGATTTTTCCTTGTTTTACACGAAACACCCTCCAAATCTGTATGGGTCACTACTTCCTGTTTGCACTGGTAATTACTTATATCCAAAAACTCAAGGGTTTAATATCCATCCATCCATCGTCAACCGCTTATCCTGCGTACAGGGTCGCGGGGGGGCTGGAGCCAATCCCAGCTGACGTCGGGCGAAAAGGCAGGGTACACCCTGGACAGGTCGCCAGTAGGGTTTAATATAGCAGTTATAAATAAAACAAATGTATTAAAAACTCCACTTGCTTTTTCTCCAATCCACAGCCCACTGGTCAAACAGAGGAGCCCAATGAAATGAAGACCTGAGGCCATCTGTGTAAAGACATTAGAGAAGTTAATTCATTGTTCAGATGTATATAACTATCTTATCTGCGCCAAAAGTTGAGAATTTAAATTACACTATTCTGCACAAATGAGGGACAAGTTTTGTAGAACTACGGCTCTGTGAGAACTACACCCTGAGTCAGGACTGGGTAAATGCAGTCTTATTTCTACATTCATCACTGTCAAATGAATCTAACACTAAATACAATCAAGAGTCTTTTCTGTAAAGCTGGTGCTGTGGTGAAGAATTAAAACGTTACCTTGTTGTGATGATCAGATGAAGTTGCAGTAGCAGGTAGCAGGATGTCCTGGAAAAATGAACTCAGTCCTTATATATCTTTTCTGGGTGCTTTCATTCTTTAACTTGTCTTAACGTGTCATCCCCTGGTAACAGGACACAGTCTCATTTTTGTAATGATTATTGTTTTGGCTATTGCCACAGCCTTGAGTAATATTAAAAGGTTCCTTAAACAGTGTTAAAGTAGTTTTTAGACACATGATATGGCAGCAAAAAAGGGGATTAATAAAGTTGTTGTTCTTCTGGTTGAAAGTAGAAGTAATGTTGCTGCGGAGGAGGACTTTAGGGGTACATCCCAGTTTGATTTGTTATATGATAACTCCCAGAACACCAGTTTTTTCAAAATTCGATGTAAAAAGACTAGCCCCCTTCCTGGGTGAACATGAACTCAAACTAATGTGCTCAAGATTAAAAGTGCGTACTGTATATTACGGAAGGCAGTATAATATCATACACTGAGTGAGATGTTTAAAGCAAAGTGTCCCCAGCGTTTAGTGTAATGTAAAATCTCAACTACATACAGTATCTGTGACAAAAGAAAAAACATGTGTCTGGGTTAGGTGTTGGGACTTCGCTGCTCACTTGCATAGATTCTCCAACTCTCTCCTGCAGATATACTGGAGATGAAGGCAAATATTCCCTCATTTGGTGTTTTAATGATGGCGGAGGAGAGGGCTGTAAATTGTGCTGCTTTAAAATCTCCGATTGGTGTTTAATTGGGTTGACTGTAAAGGCGATAGGATATGACTCTCATCATTGTCTTACTCAAACTGCACGGTTTGATGCAATTTACCAGAAGGACAAACAAACAGAAGATTTTCTCACTGGTATCACTTCATGCAGACAGTGGCAGTTTTATATGTCCAATTTTCTTTAGGGCTGGGAATCAATGCAGTACCTTTTTGGTACCAAACATAATGTTTACATAGCACAGCATATCAAAAACTGAAAGCTAGAAAAGTATGAGTGCTCAGTTTGTACTGTTCTTTAGTTAATTAGTCCTTTTTAATCCCTTTACTCATGTTCAGCTGCTTGTGTTTGGACAATATTAACATTTGAAAAGTTTGGCCACTGACAAGAATTTACTGCAGCATTTGGAGTATGTACAGTAGCTTGTCAAAAATAAGGTGAACGGAGTAAAACAGACTACAGATGTTATTTCAATGTGTAAGACACATATTTAATCATCATTTTGTATACGATGGTACAAAACTGTATTGTTTGTCTTCTCGGTCCCCGAAAGGTGATGATAGATCTCAAACAAGTCTTTGAGGTTTGGTGAAGTTATCTTGAACTTTAATGCTGAATATTTAAGCTAAATGGTTAAATACTGAGAAAGGATTCCAAATCATAAAGAGCAGAGTTGATACTAGATTTGGATTTGATAAAATACTACTTTTCTGATCTTAAGCTTCACACTGAGGTTTCCTTGTATTCTGGAAACATAATACATGTAACTGTAGTTGTTAATGTGTAACTAGAATTTATACAGAGTACAACTGCAACATATCACATGCAAAGAAGTTAATAAGGACCAAGCAAACATTAAACCCTGTTCACCGATGGCAGAGTACCAATGCTGGATTGTGGACTGGGAAAGATGCATGGGCAACTTCCACCTGTACATTGTTGGGTTTCTTATTAATAAGCTCCTATCAGGTCAAAATGTATTTGTAATACCTTTTCTAACTCAGCTTAGTGTCTCTTGTATGAGCTTTGCGTTTTATGTTTGTGCTTGAAATACATGTAAATGTAAATCAAAATATCCTGTGTTTAAAAATGTGCTATATAAAAAAGTTTTACTTACACCCACCCACTTTACAATACTATACTTGCCTCAACTCTGCACTAAAATCTTGTCTTTCAGGTCTGAGTTTTTTACAATGTACATATATTTGCTTTTACCAAACATTTGCATTTGTTCCCTCCTGTGATGCCTCTGAATTACCTCACATGAGATTCCCTTCGAGAGCATTCAAACAGCCATTTGTTTGTGCATTTGTTAAGACTTTAAGTGCCCAGAACACTCACATTATCTTTCTGGTAGATATTTTTAATAAAAAGGTCTACATTTTGTTGTAGGGTTTATTATACAACATGAAAAACTAGACTAATGTGTTACAAAATGTGATCAATCAGCACTAGACGTGAAACAAACAGTGAGCACCCACGAAGATAGCATTGTTTTCCAAAGATGATAAATGGTACATTGGAGACAGTGTGAAAACAGTGAGTTAACACTTGGAGCTGACCCTTTGTCTGCTACGGTAACAACAAATGAAACATTTTCATCCTCACTGTGGACCTATCTGCTTCATCCGCCAGACTTTGGTTGGGGAGCAGAGTATCATATTCCTGTATTGTTCTGTATCATATTTACTGAAGACAAAGTTTGCACACAAGAAGAACAGGACATCATGACCGAACTGAAGCTCCATTACAATTTAGGAATACTGTCAACAGCCCTAGGTCTCACCTGTTGGGATCACGTGTTGTGTTGCATTACAACCAACACTGTGTCTCACTTGGAAAATTTTGTTTTTCCATCTTTGGTAAAAAAAATTCCTCAATGGGATTGAGTGAATGGAGAATATGGAGGGAGATAAACAACTAAAAAGCGTGGGTGGGCAGTGAACCAGTTACGAACCAGAGCAGCCCTGTGGAAACTTACGTTGTCCCAAATGACAACGTACCTGAGCTGCTCTGGGCCGTCTACCTGATCTGGTGGAATGAGTGTGTTGTGTAGGGTGTCCAGGAATGTGATCAGATGGGCGGTGTTGTAGGGGCCAAGGGTAGCATGGTGATGGATGACGCCGTGGTGGGTAATCGCTGCACACATTGTGATGTTCCCTCCGCGCTGGCCAGGGACTTCAACAATGGCGCTCAGGCCGATGACATTCCTTCCCCTCGTTCGTCTTTTTGTGACCTCATCAATGAAGATGAACTGGTGCTCCACTGCAGCCACCTCTAGCTCAAGGACTCTCTGAAACACACATGACAATATCAGAAATAGACATGGAGTGGTCATTATTGTCAAGCTGCATAATGATTGTGCTTGAGTCAAGCACAATCATTATGATTACTATATATCTAGCTATCTATATCTAACGGTCCTTGACCGTCCTCGTCCTCCATTTCCAATGTTGGCATCCATTGCTCCATTGAGGAGCTCACCTGTTGCCCTTTTATGCTAAAGCTCTGATTGCTAATTGGAAAACTGTGTGACGGGTGTTTGCCCTTGTGATGAGTCAGTGTGCATATTTGAATGGCAGTGTGTTCCTTGTGAAAACAAGATATTTTCTGCATGAAACTTGTGCCAAAAGCAGAGAATTGTGTGTGTAGTTTAACAGAATTGGTTCAGGTGGTGGGTGAATGAGTTACATGTTGTGGTCATTGTGTCTCAAGTACCAGAATTTGTGTGTAAACAATTGAGAAAAACTGTAATTGTGCCATCAGTTGTTGCCTTCTCACCAAGCTGCTTGCCTATTGTCCTGTACCTCATCCCAGCCTTGTGCAGGTCTACAGTTTTATCCCTGATGGCCTTACACAGCTCTCTGGTCTTGGCCATTGTAAACATGTTAGAATCTGTTTGATTGAGTGTGTGGACAGGTGTCTTTTATACAGGTAACGAGTTCAAACAGGTGCAGTTAATACAGGTAATGAGTGGAGAACAGGAGGGCTTCTTAAAGAAGAACTAACAGTTCTATGAAACCTTTGGGGAGTAAAGATCCCAGATGTTACATCACATCTAGTGCATTCACTTGTTTTCTCCAGAGTATTTTGCATGCACAAAATTTACATATGAAGGAGTTACATGCGCTGAATTCTTTTTATTTAATTATGACAAGGGAAATACCGTTTTCCATTCCACGGACCTTAACATTTTGACCCAATGTTTGTCCCAATCAAAACTGTTAAGTTTAGAATGTTTCACCAGATGGCGCCAAGTTTCCATGGTTTACCAATGTGAAAAATGAAGCTTATCTCTGTGGTTTCCACTAGTGGCGATGTTGCCTGTGGTTATGAAGCACTGTTATGGACCATGCAAATGCTAGTGTTTGTGTGTGTGTGTGTGTGTGTGTGTGTGTGTGTGTGTGTGTGTGTGTGTGTGTGTGTTTAAAAACTACTGTTTAGGTGAGAGAAAAAGGTAATTGAGGACAGAGGTCAGATTTTAACCAATTTTAAAAATTAATCAATATTTGGAAGTTATGATCAGGGCTGATGTTGATTAAAAGCTGAATGGAAGTGAAAGTGGAAAGATTATTTTAATATATATTTTTATGGAAGCTTTTTGAAATGGACATTCATAAAAGTCAATCACTGACAAATACTAGGCTGTGATAAAATAAAAATGTTATTTCTTTTGCCAGTTTTGCCAGTAGCACTGTGTAAACAAACTGGCATGTAAAGGTTTAAAGTTCTGAAAATGAATGAATATTTGGTAGTTATGATCAGGGCTTAGGTTGGTCAAAAGATTTAACTCAGTGAAAGTGGAACATAATATCAATGTATAATTAAAAAAAATATTAATGAGGCTTAAGTAACTAAAGAAGAGTATGAAGCCAACACACATACATTTCTACCATTTTTTAATACTCTGTGCTATGTAAATATTTTGTCAGGTACCAAAAGAAGAATTGAAACTCTTGGGAGAAAACAAAAGGGTTGGATGTGATGCACATTTCAGTGCTGAATTTGTTAACATGGGCGGTGAAAAGAGCAAAAGGGCTTAAAACCAAAATAAGCCTTTTCTGTCTGCTGTCATAGTGATAGCTGAACTTGTCAGTCAGTGTATGATAATTAGATCATTAAAATAATCAGATAGTCAGTTTAGCTCCCTCAAGCAGTAGGCTATTCTTTTTATATTACCTTGTGTTCCTTTTATATATTTTCATAATGTCTATTTGTCTTATATAAGGCACAATTAATTTCCTTGATGATCAAAGATCCTGTATAAATAAACATGCCTTGCCTAGTTGGAGATAACTGACAGTAATTTCACTATAAATAGTGTTACAATATATTTGCACGTGTGTGATTCATGATGGATTCAACATGGGCCTAAATTTAGAGGAGCAACAGGCAGAGTGTGCTGTGAGTGCAGGACAGAAGTCATAAACCTTAAGCTTACTTCAACTCAGTGCAGACTAGGGCAGAACAAGCACTTGAAATATTATCGAAACTGCAATTTAGCTAAGGCCTACTATTGTGTAAAATTCATTGAAATATTAACTCTGAGTTTTATAGGCCAATTATGAGTTCATTTGCAAACAAATGAAAGCCTTTCTCGATAAACAAACAACAGTTTCATTGATTTTCCCTGAACAGCGCAATAAAAAGCATAATTTACCAGTTGCAGCACAAACAAAAATTAGGATAACACATTAGAATAACGGAGATATCAGGCCTCAAATATGTTGCTCGGATTAATCAGGAATCATATTAATTAATACTTGCATGAAGTGCAATTTATTTTCATAAATAAGGTGAACAGGAGGACAAATTACATTTAAATTGATGCTGTTTTTGATGCCTCAGTCGAGCAAACAGGAGTCAATAGTTTCACATATTCTTATAGCCTAAAAACATGGTATGGAAAAATGCAACAATATTTATTACGTTGATCTTTCCGGAAAATAACAAGTCATATTACTTTTTACTCATCGGCAGCCTTGTTAAGTGAGTTGAGTGTTTGTGTAGCCTAAATAAATGTGTAAACACAAGTGGAATGCATTTGGTTCACTCTATTTTCAGACGAAGGAATCCAAATTATGTATCTGGGGGATCCAGTGCGTCGTGCAGATGTGTGTCCGCCTCCACCACCGCCTCTACTCAGGAAGAAGGAAGTCCTTTCCTGCATATCGGATGTAACGGTGTGGAGCTTCGGTGCCCCCTTTCCTCCGGTGCACAAGCTTTGCATGTAAGTGCGCGTTTTATCCACCTCACAACATTATTTTTCTTGCTTCAACCTCACCAGAAAGGAATGTCAGGGTCACACTGGGTTAAATTTCTGTTTTTAGCTTTTCTGTCAGAATAATCAGTCCTTTTCTTGAGGCAGTCCGTAAGTATTAATATTAATGAGGGACATTTCACTGACATTTCACTTTTTAGGCAATTATGGGCGTACAGTTTCATAAATGAGCCTCCAGGTTCATACAGTGAAACTGGAGTAAAGCAGCCGTCCTCCTGATAAATCCTGAGCTCCATCAGAGCGTCTAAGCATGGATTATACTGTAGCAGCTAAAAGTTTAATTCTGTTTCCTCTGCAGAGTTTTCTCTGTCTGTCCTGTCAGGTTTGTTACTGCAGTTTTTTGAATTTTGTCTCATGATATTTGCTGTGACTTTACTGCACGGATGGAAACTTTTAAATGACTGACAGCAGCCTCTAATCATTAAAGTAAATAGTCAAACACTCAACATCAATACCACACACTGAAGAAATCACACGGAAAGCTACAGTGACTGGTGGAGGTAGGGTAAAATGTCCTTGCAGGTGAGGTCACTAAATCTGACTAAATAATTAGTTGGTGCGGTTATGGGTGAATGATTTATGCGCACTCAGATAATAGCTGAGCTGATCCGCATCACACTAATTCAGATGATATAATCGTAACAAAACAGTCCAAACAGCTGCTGAAGTCAAATTATATCAACCAGCGCATTCAGCACTAATCTGCTGTGTTTCATGTTGTAATAATAGTGACCATGTAGTCATGTACATGTATGTCATTTCAACATAGAGTCCTGTGATGACAGCTGTAATTGGGACTATGAGATAAATGTTACTGTGTCATTTCTTTCAGGTACTGATGATGAAACGCTCATCTCATCGGGCTGAAATGATCTCCTGTTTTCAGGCAAAAGGCACACCGGCAAAAAAAGTTACTGGATTTCTGTGTAGTGCATAATATGGTCCTGTAATCTGACTGTTTTCCACAGAGGCTACAATGTTTATTGCAACCTCAAGATGTTTCTAGATGTCATAATGTTCCTGTATAGTGAAGATATGATCTATTGGCTTTATGTATTAGTGCTGGTCTGCTCCTCTGACAGAGATCACAGCTCAAACAGTGGACAGATGATGCAGCTGTGCAACATGTCATATTTAATGGCTGTCGCTTTAAAATGACGACCCCGAGGTAAGTACATCGACTCCTCCAGCTCACATCTCCTCTTCACTGCATGTGTTGGTGTGTATGATAGCTGTGTGCGCACGTACAACTTAGACTTAAGTGTGGTGTTTTATGTGTGTATTTTGCTGTGTTAGGTTGGTGGTGTGAGGGCATCCTGGTGGCCCACAGGTGCCCCCCTGCATGTCTGGCTTTTGTAGACACGGAGGTGTTTCAACAGTTTGCTTTTATCCTTTTTCTTCCCTGGCAGCATTCACATCTACTCCTTGTCTGTTTTAGTATTGTTTGAGCTTTTGTGAATAAAATTGCCCAAAACCTGATTTTTAAAGAGGTGGTATTATGCTTTTTGGGTTTTTGAGTTATATGTCTTTTTTGTGCATGCAAAGTGAAAAAGCCCAAAGGGAGTTCCCATCTCCCTCAGAAAGCTCTGCTCTGAACCGCTTGAAAACAGCTCGTTTGTAGTCCAGCCCTTCACTTCCTTTACTTGTGACATTACAATGAAAACACGTCATAAAGCTTGACAAGCGGCTAGCGGGGTCAGGCACGCCCTCAAACCAAGCTAGTCTGAGCGGAGGCCCTTTGGCTCGACTCGCCTTTGTTTGGTTTTCTATTGTAGAAATGTTGTACCTGTACCTGCTTCCAGGTACTTTTTTTTTATCACCTCACCTCCGTCGAGGTTCCAAGCGAGCTGAGGGAAACTAACATGTAACGTGAAAACACGACAGACTGCTGATTGGTCAGAGAGAATATTCACTATTCACTGCATCATCATTGCGCCAGACAGAGGCCAGCAACAGAAAGTTTTATATTTTTTGAAGTTTTGAGGTGAGAAATCAGCTGTGTAGATTTCGAATATTGACAGTTTCACGAGAAGTGATGGCGGAACAAAAATGTGCTTGAATATTTTCGGACTTGAGGAGCTCCGCAAGTGGCTGTGTGGGAAATAACAAAATGCCAAGGCCCATCATCATCCAGTTTGCAACACGGATGGCCAGGAACGATATCTGGAGGAAATCCAAAGAAGCAAGTGTGTGCAAAGAGCTGAATATCCATTTCAGGGAAGACTTCTCCAAAGAAGATCGCAAAGCCCGTGCAAAGTTATGGCCAAAAGTCCAAGAAGCCAGACGCAATGGTAAAAAAGCTTTCTTGAAAGAGGGGTACGCAATAATTGATGGACAGCGAATTGAGCCCTGATGCATGGACATGGAGATGTGTCTTAAAGCTGAGGTAACCTGTAAATGGTCGAGGTAGTCAAAAAAATAAATAAGTTACAGTATTTTGGTTGTTGCTATAAAACTGTTTTGTAGGACAACAAACTCATTCCTGCGCTAATTAATGTTAAATAGCGCATTCAAAGAAGAAGGTTAACCGGAGAGCAGTATAGATGTCTGTTTCATTTATATCCTTAAATGTTCGAGGTTTAAAAAATATTGTTAAACTCAAGGCCATTTTTTTATTTTGTAAAGGACAAAAGGCAAATTTTATTTTTTTGCAGGAGACTCATTCAGGAATAGCAGATGAGAAACAAACAAGAAACAAAAGTTTGGAGATGACTTTTTTTTTTCTCATGGAACTTCTCACTCAGCAGGAGTAATGGTGCTAATGAACAGAGTTCCAGGCAAGGTAATTGAGCACAAAAGTGACACAGATGGACATTAGCTTATGGTGATAGTGGAGATATTTGATCAGAAATTGATCTTACTGTGCGTATATGGTTACAACAATAGAATCACAAAATAGAGTCACTTTGGAAAGACTAGTCTTACAAGAGTAGGCTCATAAATGAATGGAAAACTACTTATGAAACTGAAAAAAATTATATTAGGAGGTGATTTCAACATAGCATCTAACTCATGGCTAGACAGAACACCAAGAAGAGGACAACAACCTGAATTGAATGACACACTGGCATCACTAACAGTTGATCACTGGAGGACATCTAACCCCACCACCCAAAAATACACATGGGTAAATCCTTCAGATAATAACCAATGTTCTAGATTAGACTACTGGCTGAGTTCTCAGATAATGCGCAAAGATGTCTTAAAATGCAAAATTTCAGCAGCACCTCTTACTGACCATTATATAATTAGTTTGTCACTGCAGATATCACAGCAAACACGGTTATCAGAAAATATCTGGAAATTTAACAATAACTTATTATTGGATAATAGCTTTTTTAAACAAGTTAAAATCCTTTATCAAAGTGTTAATGAGCTTGATATGTCAAGTATGTATAAATGGGAATGGTTCAAAAACGAAATTAAACAATTAGCAATTGAAAAAGGGAAAGAAATTACAGTAATAAGAAAATGCAAACAAAAGAATTGATTAGTAAAATAAATATGTTATGTAGTAATCAGAGGATAGCAGCTGAAGAAGATGCTGAACTACGTACCTTACAAACTCAGCTGGATGACATGTATTTGGAAAGAGTTAATGGTGCATTTGTAAGTTCAAGAGCAAGATGGCTTGAACAGGGAGAGAAGAATACATCATACTTTTTCGGACTAGAAAAACAAAGACAAAGCAAAAAAAGAATAAATAAACTG
>NC_060152.1:101002-126699 GCF_021292245.1 Micropterus dolomieu
CACGCCCATGTGCGAAACTTGTAGAATACGAAATTTTTCACCGGTTCTGACATGTTTGCAAATTTTGGTGAGTTTTCGAGTATGTTTAGGCCATGTCATTTGGGCCTACTTTGCAGAAAAAAAAAAAAAAAAAAAAAAAAAAAAAAAAAATATAATCCGAGCAGATTCAATAGGGACCTCGCACGGTCGTGCTCGGGCCCTAATAATCCGAGCAGATTCAATAGGGACCTCGCACGGTCGTGCTCGGGCCCTAAAAATAAATAATCCGAGCAAATTCAATAGGGACCTCACACGGTCGTGCTCGGGCCCTAAAAATCCGAGCAAATTCAATAGGGACCTCACACGGTCGTGCTCGGGCCCTAAAAATATATATATAATCCGAGCAAATTCAATAGGGACCTCGCACGGTCGTGCTCGGGCCCTAATAATCCGAGCAAATTCAATAGGGACCTCACACGGTCGTGCTCGGGCCCTAACAAGCTAGCGCTAATTTGTTTACTGAACACAACTATAACCTGGCGGCGCAGAAGGTGGGTGAAGCAGACGAGACTGAGGAGATGGAAGAAGGCACAAGTACCCTGGTAAATGAACACACACCGCTGCCCAGCCCAGACCCCAAAAAAATCAAGACGAAATGTACAAAAGGACACGAGAAAGAAATTAGCAATGAAAACATTTTTGAAGCTATCCAAGCAGTACTTAGCAGATTTGACGAACAAGATAAGAACTTCGCATTTCTATGCGAAGTTCAAAACGTTTCAGACGCCAACTCACAAGCTGTAAAAGAAAACAAAGAAGAAATTGAAAAACTCAAGGGACAAATTGAGGTAATGAAAAAAGAATACTGCTTCTTGAGAGAACTGAGCCAGGAAAATGCAAGATACAAGAGAAGATGGAATCTGGAAAAATGAAGACACCAAGGAAGTTGTGGTCGGACTCCTAACCAGGGTGATTCCGGTGGCGGTGGATAAACTCAGAGAAATGGTTGACACGGTTCATCGCCTGGGAAGGAAAAATGATGCTGCAAATAACAAAATGCCAAGGCCCATCATCATCCAGTTTGCAACATGGACAGCCAGGAACGATATCTGGAGGAAATCCAAAGAAGCAAGGGTGTGCAAAGAGCTGAATATCCATTTCAGGGAGGACTTCTCCAAAGAAGATCGTGAGGCCCGTGCAAAGCTTTCTTGAAAGAGGGGTACGCAATAATTGATGGACAGCGAATTGAGCCCTGATGCATGGACATGGAGATGTGTCTTAAAGCTGAGGTAACCTGTAAATGGTCGAGATAGTCAAAAAGTATTTGGTTGTTGCTATAAAACTGTTATGTAGGACAACAAACTCATTCCTGCGCTAATTAATGTTAACTAGCGCATTCAAAGAAGAAGGTTAACCGGAGAGCAGTATAGATGTCTGTTTCATTTATATCCTTAAATGTTAGAGGTTTAAAAAATATTGTTAAACGCAAGGCCATTTTTTTATTTTGTAAAGAACAAAAGGCAAATTTAATTTTTTTGCAGGAGACTCATTCAGGAATAGCAGATGAGAAATTTTGGAAACAACAGTGGGGAGATGACATTTTTTTTTCTCATGGAACTTCTCACTCAGCAGGAGAAATGGTGCTAATGAATAGAGTTCCAGGCAAGGTAATTGAGCACAAAAGTGACACAGATGGACATTGGCTTATGGTGATAGTGGAGATATTTGATCAGAAATTGATCTTACTGAGCGTATATGGTTACAACAATAGAATCAAAAATAGAATCACTTTGGAAAGATTAGGCTTACTCATAAATGAATGGAAAACTATTTATGAAACTGAAAAAATTATATTAGGAGGTGATTTCAACATAGCACCTAAATCATGGCTAGACAGAACACCAAAAAGAGGACAACAACCTGAATTGAATGACACACTGGCTAACCTCTGTCTGACATCACTAACAGTTGATTACTGGAGGATGTCTAACCCCACCTCCCAAAAATACACATGGGTAAATCCTTCAGATTATAACCAATGTTCTAGATTAGACTACTGGCTGATTTCTCAGATAATGTGCAAAGATGTCTTAAAATGCAAAGTTTCAGCAGCACCTCTTACTGACCATTATATAATTAGTTTGACACTGCAGATATCACAGCAAACACGATTATCAGAAAATATCTGGAAATTTAACAATAACTTATTATTGGATAATAGCTTTTGTAAACAAGTTAAAATACTTTATCAAAGTGTTAATGAGCTTGATATGTCAAGTATGAATAAATGGGAATGGTTCAAATACGAAATTAAACAATTAGCAATTGAAAAAGGGAAAAAATAGCAGTAATAAGAAAATGCAAACAAAAAGAGTTGATTAGTAAAATAAATATGTTATGTAGTAATCAGAGGATAGCAGCTGAAGAAGATGCTGAACTACGTACCTTACAAACTCAGCTGGATGACATGTATTTGGAAAGAGCTAATGGTGCATTTGTACGTTCAAGAGCAAGATGGCTTGAACAGGGAGAGAAGAATACATCATACTTTTTCGGACTAGAAAAACAAAGACAAAGCAAAAAAAGAATAAATAAACTGAAGAAGAATGATATTATTATTGAAGATCCAAATCAGATACATCAAGAAATATGGAAGTTCTATAATAATCTTTACAAATCAAATTTCAAAAGAGTAGAATGTGATCTTCTTTTTGAAACAATAAAGATAAACATAAAAACACTGGATCAGGAGGATAAGGAGTATTTAGATGAAGACCTAACAATAAAAGAAATTGAAAAGGCACTAAAACAGATGAAAAATGGTAAATCCCCAGGAATTGACAGGTTAACATCAGAATTCTATAAACATTTCTGGAATGATATTAAAGAACTGCTATACAAAGCCCTTTCAGAGTGTATAAGAAAAGGTAGTTTATCTCCTACAATGAAAACAGGATTGATGACCCTTCTTCTTAAACCCAATAAGGACGTTCTGAAACTTGATAACTGGAGACCAATAACTCTTCTATGCAATGATTACAAACTGTTAGCTGTGGTGTATGCAAATTGACTTAAACAGGTTCTTGCCAAATTGGTTGATGAGTTTCAGTCAGCTTTCATCAAAGGTAGGCATATTCATAATAATGTGAGACTAATATTGGATATGCTTGACTACCAATCTCTCCTAGAATCGGACAGTCTCTTTTTATTTATTGATTTTTTTTTTAAAGCCTTTGATTCCATAGAACATGCCGTTTTATTACAAGCACTAAAAAACTTTGGATTTGGAGATAAGTTTTGTAAAATTATTGAAATGTTCTACAATGATATAATCAGTTGTATTTCTTTGAATCCAGGACTGACCCCTAGAATAAAAGTGTCTCGAGGAATAAGACAAGGGTGTCCAATATCACCAAAACTCTTCATTTTAAGTACTCAGATATTGGCCTACCTAATTGTAAATCATCCAGAATTTAAAGGGATTAAGGTTTTTGAGTAAGAATTTCGTTTAAGTCAATTTGCAGATGATACGCTATTCTTCTTAAAGGATAAGTCAATACTTGGGAAAGCTTTAAACATAATCTCTATCTTCTCCAGGGCATCAGGCTTAAATATAAATCTAAACAAATGTGAATTACTACCACTGTACCAGTGCTCAGACAAACATATATCATCCATCCCCGTTAAACATGAAGTTAAATACCTAGGCATAAACTTAATAAAAGAAAGAGAAAAAAGTAATATAAATGAAAAATTTGAAAATATGAAAAAAAAATTAAATCATTGGCTGATGAGAGATCTGTCAATTTTTGGTCAAAATCTGCTGTCCAAATCTGAGGGTATCTCAAAATTGGTTTATCCATGCCAAGCTTTATATATTTCTCCCCAAAACATCAAAAAAGCGAATTCTGTAATATATAATTTTATATGGCGAAACAAAACGCACTATATAAAAAAATCACAACTGGTCAGAGAAAATAACAAAGGAGGTCTGACAACACTAGACTTTGAATCCATGGTAGGAGTTTTTAGAATAAATTGGATCAAAGCCTTTATGTCACATACTGACTCAATTTGGTTTCATATCCCCAGAAACATATTTAAGAAAATGGGAGGGTTAGAATTTTTGCTAAAATGTGACTTTGAAGTTATTAAACTACCTGTGAAGGTGTCAGAATTCCACAAACAAGTACTATTCTACTGGAAGATGATATTTTCCCACAATTTTACTCCACATGGCTCCACCTTGTGGAACAACAGAACAATCACTATTAATAGGAAAACCTTATTTAACCCATTTTGGTAGGACAAAAATATTATTTTTGTAACAGTCCTAATGGATGACAGTGAGTAAGATGCTTCAGTTTAATACATTTAAAGACAAATTCAAAATCCCGTGCTCATATAAGAAATATAGCAAAATATGTAAAGTAATACCACTTCCTCTTGTGAACCTAATCCAAAACACGCTCTTACAATCAAACGTACAAGTAGTCTTGCCAGAATTAAAGATCAAATAAGCGATAGGAAGTGCAACAATAAAACTATTCGCAAAGCCTTCACCCATAAATTTTTTTATGATTATGCAAAAAAAGCTAATATTAAAACAATAGATAATCAACTAATAATCATAGATAAATATTTAAAATACCTGAAATGGCTGATTTCTCCAAAAATAAAAGAAATGCAATTTAAAATTATTAATGGGTATTATCCAGCCGCAGAAACATTGCGAAAAAGATTCAGATTTGAGGTTGACCTATGTTGTTTCTGTCTGGTGGAGCCAGAGACTACTGAACATCTTTTCTTTTCGTGTCAAATTACGTACATTCACGTATGCAAGTGGAAGAAGCAAAAACCTATGTTGAATTGTTTCAGGAATGAATTAAAGAAATATTTATCTTCCCTACAAGTACTGTCGGATAAACACCAGCCAATGCAAAAATTGTGTCACACTATGCTGCAATATTTAGTATTTAATTAACGATAAACAGATACATATCACCTGGATTACCTCTGTTATAGGTCTGGAGTGATAACTGGTGTTCTCAGAACTCAATGTAACTTATCTGTAGTTATATACAAGCACCAATATGTCTACTCTCAGCTAAAACTTGAGATAGTTTTTGTTTTTGTTTTCTCTGGTTGTTTATTGGAAAAGGGAAAAATCTACTATCTTTCGTAGGTGTAACAAGACTCAAAACTACAATGTATGACATAGTAAAGTTACGGTGACACGGAAGGAAGAGCTGAACAATAACTGTTGAATGAATGGAAATAATGTGCCTTGATTATAATTTCATAATTATCTATTTTTGTTTAAATTTTGTATTTTTTTTTGTGTCCTAAATTGACCTAACATGTAAATTTACTATCACTAGTATTGTTGTTATTATTTTTAGTGGAGCCTTGCTGTTCTCTTATGTTTGTTTGTATGGTTTTGAAGAATGCAAATAACTTCCTGACAAGATTTTGTACAATTGTGAATCGTAAATAAAAAAAATAAAAAAAAAGTATGGGGTTACCAGGGGAAGCCCGGAAGCAAGAGAAATATCATGGCAAATCCGCCTATTAAGAGAAAAACAAAACAGTAAACAAACAAGCATCGACACCTACGCTGATGTCAAAATGGTTGAAAGTTTTCTTAACTTAACCCCTTAACGGCTAAATTTTTTTACAATAAAAAAATTTTAAAAATAATTTTCAGTTGCTTTCATGCTGATGTTAAATTAAGTGAAGATTGTTAATTTGTCTATAGAACATAGAAAAGATATAAATTCAGGTATGTGTAGGTATGATGCAAATTAGCGACAACAGCCATAAACAAGAAACCAGGGCTTGCAAAAGGTTCCTAGGTACGTATTGAATATGCACCAACAGGCATTGGGGGAATCCATGTGCTATCTTGGCTTGCAGTCTGCAAGGAAGAGGTGTGATGCGAATTTGCGACAATCGGCGTCAAGGGGTTAAGATGCTGCATAGAACACATTAAGTCAGGGAATGCAATGACCTTATGACATACTTAGTTTATTCAACTATTTATTTTAGTTTTTGCTTGATGATGCTATTTGACCAACAATAGTGTATTGATTAATTACAAATGTATATTGACATTATACCTCTCCTCCACTCTGTAGGACAAGAGCCTGCAGGACAAAAACATAAAATAAAAAGTGTGCAACCTGTTTCAGCATCGTCAGGGTAACGTGATAAAGTGTCAAAGTGCTGTCCCGTTCCTGTTTACAGCATTTTGAGCCCTCACAGCCTCTTGCACTCTGACACGGAGTGAACTCTGGTCGATCGGTTGATGTTGAGGAAAAGTGTGTTTTTTACGAAACTGAAAGCATTTGTCATTCATTTTGTGGTCGTGTTCCTATCGAATATTTCTTTAAGAACATGACTTTATATATTTATGAAAAATAAATATTATATTCTTTTATGAAAAGATTGATATTCTTTGTAAAGAAAAGCCTATATATTTGAACCTCTTAATCTTAGCCTATATGAAAAATGTTACATTCACAAATACAACATTTCAATATAAATCACATTATACTGAAATATATAAAGACTTAGGTTAACTATTTTTCTTTAATGCCTTTGTTGCTTGTTACATAGCTTAATCCCCCTGTGTATCCCGTTGTGTCAAAGCTATTATTCTGTTGTTTAATGTGGGCTATTTTGTATTGGCTGAACATTTTTATATAAGATGAATACGATTCAATAAGACAACCTTTGTATTTTCTCATCAGACAAGAGCATTTTTATTAAACACAATATAACCTTTGGGGCACGTTGTAAACGTGTGAATAGTGACGTGACATGCAATGTTAGTGTAGTTTCGAAATAAAAAATCAGATGTTAACCAGCAAAGTCACACGGAAAGCAAATTGAAAGAAAGGTCCCCCATCGTGCAGCAAAGGGTGTTACACACCTTCAACAAGCCAGCATCGGTGCTGACTCGGCATTGGAAGGTTTAACAAACCACCACCACTCCGCCGCCATTGGTTTCGGATGGCACTCAATGTGGCGGACCCTCCGCATGAACGGGCAAACGGAGTGGAAGTAGGTAGGGAGAGTGAGGAGAAAGCAGTTTCGGAAAGGCCCAGAGACTGCGGAACCTTGGCTGTGTGATAGTTGTACTGTGGGACCGTTTTAGCGTAACTCCATGATGGCATCTCTGGTGGAAGCACGTGTGCAGTCATCTGGTGAGTTTTTGTCCACTTCTGATTAACAGACTAAAGGTGTTCGCCGCTGTTTTTTTAATCTCACAGATTTACGCTATCTAGCTAAATGACTTGACGTCATGTTACGTTAATGGCCCGTAGCTAGCTTTGCGCAAGTCCTGGTTCTGTTAAGCAGGTAACGTTACTTAATGTGTCACGTAGATTAGTATTCGATGACGTTTTTGGTACAAAAATAAATGCAGCACCGTGGAGTAAAGTATTAAGTTAGTTATAAAACTGTACTTGTCACAGGACAAAAGAAAGCTAATTGCAATAACGCCATTGCTAATGTGTCCGTTGTGGGCTCTAGCGCTAGCTGCTGCTACACAACACTAATCTAAAACTGCGGAACCATTTCCACCAGAGCTGCTTGACCTTGCTGTACACAGAACGTATTTTTCTTTGTCACTTGGAATAAACTTGCCATAAACGTAACTGGTAACAAATCCTGCAAATGTGGAGAATTACTTGCTAATGTGAGTCACATATCAGAGGTTCTTGGAGCAGGCTCAAAACCAGCGTGTGAATGACGATGACCTTTAGGAAAGTTAGCAGCAGAGAAGCAATTTCCAGCAGTGCTGACATTCTACGAGCTCAATTATTAACCCTACTTCTTAAACTACACATTCACATTATTTTAAGTATCTGTGTCTTATTTTATGTCATCTGTAGAAACAACAACTGTGAACCAGGCCAAATCTAATACATATTGGTTCATTATTCATTAAGATTCATGTCAGGACAAAATATCCAAGTGTGTAGCCTATATAGATATATAAATGAGATATTGTACTGTTTAGTGCAAAGAAAATATTAGACGTCAATAGGGTTGACGAGGTAACGGTATGACAGTCTTGGTATATAATGTTACACAACTATTATCAGTTACAGTGACCCTCAAAGGAATGAAAACAAAAAAGCTTTTTAGTTTATCATAACTCCACCATAAGTAGTGGTGAGCGCTGCTAGCCCAGCCAGCATATAATCATGTGTATTTCTTTGTGTGACGCTGGAGATGATGCAGAGCCTCAGTTGGGTGACAACGACCAGAGTGATTCTGACAGAGGGAGCAGTGACGAAAGATCAGATAATGGAGGAGAAAACGACAGAGGTGGCCATGGAGTGGGTAATGAGGAGGAGGCACAGGATGAAGATGGAGGAGAGGATGACAGTAAAAGTAACACTGGCTGGGCAGAGGCCATGGCAAAAATCTTGGGGAAGAAAACCCCTGAGAACAAAAGCAGCATCCTGGTGAAGAACAAAGAGCTGGAAAAGATAAAGGAGAAAGAAAGACAGGAGCAGCTGGAGAGACAGAAACAGGTAAGCATCGCTGACTGACAGCACTGTTGTTGTAAATGCTTGGTACCTAGTTGTTTATCACTCCACACCTTCTGAATTACCAGAAGCCACTTGGAAATTTGGCATGCAAGTGACCTACGGCAAGCTCAGGTATAAAACATAATATGTTGACCTCTACACATGCTTATCTCTCAGGTGAAAGCTCATTTCAGAGTCTAAAGGCATTATTGCAGTGTACTAACCTCAACAAGGTGGGTCTCCGACATTGACAGATTGTGCAGCGGTGTTGATGAGAGAGAGGGAGTGAGCGAGGTGTTGAGTGAACATGTGCTGTGTACAGCTCTGTATTAAATACGATTTTAAGTAGGCCTAGTTAAAAATTTTGAAAATCAGTATGTGTATGGGAAACACTAAATAGTAGATCAGCATAACATTTCTCATAATTGTAAGTAAGTCGTATCGAAGAAACTAGAATCAGTAATAATGGTCACTATTTTTAGGGTTCAGACCACAAACCCTATTGTGTTTGTGCTGGTTTATTAAGGCCCGAGCACAAAGCGTGTGAGATCCCTTTGTTTCTTTTTTCTGCAAAGTAACCTCAAGTTAACCTCAAGACCCCTACAGAGCAGCCCCCGGACAAAGTTTCACCTACATGTATGAAATTTCTGCAGTACATGTATCATGTCCAGACGTACAAAAAAGCCTCTTGGAGCCATTGCCTAAACCCAACAGGAAGTCGGACATTTTGGATGTAATGGTCATTTTTGGCAATTTAAACACTTTGTACTTTTAAAGAACTCCTCCTAGGGATCAAGTCTGACCGACTTCAGATTTGTGCTGTGCAGTCCAAACCCATTGACGATTAAAAGTTGTACAAACGGTTATTACCAGTCTACCGGTTTGCCCGTGATGAGTCGTTAGGGGAAAATGATGATTCGCCATGAAACAGGAAGTTGTGATAACTTCAGTGTACATGCTAACTGCTGGGGAATTTTAACAAATGCGAAGTCACCACACATCTACCTAACCTGGAGCAAGATGTTACAGTCCCCACTAGAATGCACAACAGACTGGACTTGTGCTATGGCAACATTCCAGATGCGTATATATCCAAACCTCGTCCTCCTATAGGTCGTTCTGACCACAAGGTTATTCTCTTGTTGCCAAAGTACAGGTCACAACTTAAAAGGGGAGCACCACTTAAAAATAATTAATGTTTGGAACGAAGAGACTTCAGAAACACTGAGAGGATGTTTCGAGTTGACTGATTGGGGCTTGTTTTTTGAGGATTGCGGGAATGATTTTAATTCACTGACTGATGTAATAACTTCTTACATCTTATTCTGTGAGGACGTGGTAACTCCAACGAAACAAATAACAATACATCCAAACAACTGAGTCACCAAGGACATGAAAATCTGTCTGGTTTTAAAAAGGAAGGCTTTTTTAGAAGGTGACACACTCTGTGTGAGGGAGCTACAGAAAGAATGTAGAAGGAAGGCTAAGATAGCAAAAATTCACTACAAGGACAAAGTAGAACAAAAATTAACCTCTGGGAATGCGAGGGTGGCATGGCAGGGGTTAAACACTATGACCTTTGCAGAGCAGTTAAACAACTTGTTCAGCAGGTTCAACAACTGTAGCATACCAGCCAGCTGGAATCCCCCCAGCCCCATCCTATTCCACCAGGCTCTCGTCATAGATGAGAAACTAGTGGCATCTGTCCTAAGTCGAGTGAACCCACAAAAAAACTTCTGGCCCTGACCGGCTCAAGGGCAGAGTGCTTAAAGATTGCTCCACCCAGCTAAGTGGAGTGTTCACCAAGCTCTTTCAGAGCCTCCTGGATTCAAGCTGGTGTGAGTCAACCAGTGGAAAGAGTCAACCATCATCCCGATTCCTAAAAAGACACATGCCAAGGACCCCACGGATTTTAGGCCAGTTGCCCTGACATCGCTACTCTGCAAAAAGAAAGAGTGGTAGGTAACTACCTCTCCAGTTTGGTGACAGGAAGACTGGACCCACTCCAGTTTGCTTATAAAGCCAAACGTGGAGTGGAGGATGCAACTCTAACTCTCTTGTTAGAGTGACCAGACAGCTAGACTCATTACACACTCACACAACGATTTTATTTATGGACTTTTCATCTGCTTTTAACACTGTACACATATATACACTTCTGCAACATCTAGTCAAGATTCAGGTTCACCCAATACTGATTTTATGGATTAAGAATTTTTTACAGGATAGACCACAACAAGTGCCTGTGAATGGTTTTAATTCTAAGAAACTGCTTTTAAATACTGGGCTCCCCCAAGGATGTGTTTTATCTCCTGCTCTTTTTTCTGTTTACACAAACAATATATCTTGTAACAAGGATGGAATGTTTCTTTTCAAGTATGCTGATGATATGGCCTTGGTAGCCCACTTGTCTGATAATAAAGCACTGTCTGATTACCACCAGACAATTAATAATCTGGTCACAACATTCAAAGAAATTTCCCTGGACCTTTAACATCGATAAAACCAAGGAGCTGTGCTGTCAGAACAGGGGCACTAAGAATACACAGCAAATGTTTCAACCCCTCAGCATCAATGGTCAGCCAGTTGAACAAGTCAATGTTTTAAAATATTTTGGGACAGAGATGGACACATCTGTCTTTTTCACAGCACGCAGAAACTGTGTATAAGAAAGCCCAGCAGTGTTTACACCTGCTGAGGAAACTTAGAGATTTTAGTGTGAGCTGCGGTCACTCATTGAATCCATACTCACTTTTAATATCACAGCCTGGTATAATGCCCTCACTCAAGAAAAAATATATATAAAAAAATCCTTCATTCCCACGGCCATTACTATTCTGAACAACCACATATAGAACATATCACAGTTTTGTATTCTGCATGTCTGTACAACTACGATGTTTCGATGCACATAATGCGAGTCGATGTATTTACGTAACCGATTATGTCGACGAATTGCCCCAACTCTAGTTACCAGGTGCTCTTAGCGTCACATAGGGGACACAGGAAGTGCCGTTGAAGTCCACGGTGCAGCATCCAAAGCGTGGCAAATTCAGAGCTGCACCGCCCAACGCTGCTTGCAGTTTAATTATCATTCCCATTCGATGGCATTTTTGGGGTACTTGGCATGCATGAAAAGTTTGTGAAATTTGGCACACATGTCCGAAGTGGTGAAAATAGCCTTCTGATGTTCATCTTGTGCACAGGTGTGCAAAAATGGCTCGATAGCACCCCCTAACAATTTTCAAAACGAAAGCCCCCACCTTTCTGTTTGGCCTACATTAACCAAATTCTCCCATGCAGCTGAGGGCTTCATTTTGTTTTCCCTTAATATTCAAATCTCAAATTGAAAGATCGAATATTGGGGTCCAGCCCTTAAAGTGTTGTCAAGAATTGTAGAATTCAGAAGGAGAATCGTCTGGCCCAGGGGCTTTATTATTCATCATACGTTTGGAAGTTTTTATAAAAGTATCTAAATTAGGGCTTGGCACGTTATCGCGTTAATGCATTAATTAATGTAAATATTGTACAAGCTGCATGGAGGAATGGATGCAGGCAGGGGGACTGCTTGATGATGGACATGCTAAGTGTGAGGATGTATTGTATGTGTCCAACAGGTTAACAAGAAGCGAGCGTGGGAGATGATGTGCAGGGAGAAGCCTGACATAGTGAACGACCGTGAGACTGAAAAAGCTCTACAGAGAATTGCTACCAGGTGCCTATACTTTTTTGTAGGAGGCTTTAATAGTCTCAGAAACAAGTGTCATCCCTGATTATGTGTACTTTCTGCTCAGAGGGGTGGTGCAGCTGTTCAACGCTGTGAGGAAACACCAGAAGACAATCGATGCCAAGGTGAAGGAAGTTGGTGGCTCAGAGAGGAAAAAGGCCAAGTTTCTGTCGGGTGTCTCTAAGAAAGACTTCATTGATGTGCTGAGAAGGACAGAGGGAGGCAGGGGAGTCTGCGGCAACACTGAAAAGGATGCTGTAAGTTGAATGACCTCTTCTCTTCTGTTTTATTCTGTTTTAGTGAGGTGGATCCCAAAAATTGAATCAAGGCTTCATGACGATAACAGAAGGATCAGATGCTCCGTTATGGACCTGTGCTGCTGCTTCTCACTGCCTTATTGCTCTTTAACTCATGCATGTGCCTTCAGTTGTCTTGTACACCAAACCAGTGAGAGAAAAAACACATTTGCTGTTTTATTTTGCAGAACTTCAAACAGAATCAATACTTGACCTTTTCATGACTCTAACAAAATGTGATTTCACAGAGTGCACTTATGGTTTCACTGTTGCTTCAAGAAAGCATTTATAAGACTCAGAACTAGACACACTCACTGAACCTCATGCGCAGAAGTTAGTGTGTAGAAGTGTAACTTTGTGTGTGTGTGCGCACGCAGACTGCTGCAGCAGAGGAGAAGCCCGCCTGGAGCGTCCTCAGAGACGATTTCATGATGGGAGCCACCATGAAAGACTGGGACAAAGACAGTGACCGAGAGGAGGCTGATACACACTTAGCGGAGGGGGGGGGGCATTCAGAGTGACACCAGGGACAGTCTGCGGAATAGAACTGCACCAGGAAATGAACACATGGGAAAGTAATTAACCAGATGAAGTGTGTGGACTGCATAAGGAGAATTAATCTGGAAATTGTCCTTTACTGATTGTTCACACAAGGAAACCTAGTATGTCACATTCTGATGTGTTGCTGAATAAACAAGGGAAAGGCTGTAAAACATGCTGTGAAGAATTAACCTGTGAAATAAGCTGTAACAGATATTGAGGAAGCCCGTGCTGCTGCTCACTCCTTCCTTCCATCATGGAATCAGCATTCATTTGCTGACTTTTCTATAAATAGGAATCTTTGGTAACACACTATGTGAATAAACAGCCAGTTCATGGATTGCCTTCACTACTCCAGTGTTTCCAATTCATGATTTATTTGTGGTAGCCCGCCACAATAGACGCTTAACCGCCTCATACTGTTTATTTTTTTTGTTTTTTTTACTATTACAAAAAATGGGTAGAATCGCCTAGATTCACTCAGCGCATCATGTTGCTCGCTTGGTTTCTCACAAACAAGTCTGTTAATAACCCCTCCTCTTTGTGCACAATGTCATTCAAACATGATCTTGTGCTGGAGGAAGGATTGTTAAAATCATGAACACCGCTGCACAAATTCCTCAAAGACTTACGCATTTAAGTTAACTTTGATAAGTTAGTCTTTCCAGTCTTAACACAGTGCTATCAATCTCCAAAACATACTTTCAGATAAGTTATTAGCAAGCATGAAACGGGGGCTATGTTAATGTTGTTAGCACGCCGCACATACAGGGGTGTGAAAGTGGTCGCCCCCTTCCTGATTTTTTTGTATGTTACACTGAAATGTTTCTGACAAGCAAATTGAAATATAAGATAAAAGTACAAAATGCAGTATTTATTATTTATGGGAGAAAAAAATCCAAACGTACATGGCCCTGTGTGAAAAAGTGATTGCAATAAATGGCAATGAGTCTTCCAGCGGTGTGGAGGGATTTTGGCCCACTCATCTTTGCAGAATTGTTCATATTATTCAGCCACATTGGAACCTTAACCGCTTTAAGGTCATGCCACAACATCTCAATCGGATTCAGGTCAGGACTAGAACTAGGCCACTCCAAAGTCTTCATTTTGTTTTTCTTACACCATTCAGAGGTGGACTTGATAGTATGTTTTGGATCATTGTCCTGTTGCAGAACCCAAGTGCGCTTCAGATTGAAGTCTTAAACGGATGGCTGGACATTCTCCTTCAGGAGTTTTTGGTAGACAGACAGCAAGTCTTCCAGGTCCCGAAGCAGCAAAACAGCCCCAGTCCCCCACACCACTACCACCACCATATTTTACAGTTGGTATGATGTTCCTTTTACACCAGATGTAACTGTACACACACCTTCCAAAAAGTTCAACTTGTCTCGTCAGTCCACAGAGTATTTTCCCAAAAGTCTGAGGGATCATCCAGATGTTTTCTGGCAAAATTGAGATGAACCTTTATGTTCTTTTTGCTCAGCAGTGGTTTCCGTCTTGGAGCTCTGCCATGCAGGCCATTTTAGCCCAGTCTCTTTCTTATGGTGGAGTCATGAACACTGACCTTAACTGAGGCAAGTGTATGTTGTGGGTTTTTTGTAACCTCTTTAATGAATCGTCGCTGCGCTCTTTTGGTCAGCTGGCCACTCCATGTTTTCGCCATTTGTGGATAATGGCTCTCCCTGTGATTCATTGGAGTCCCAAAGCTTTAGAAATGGTTTTATAACCTTTTCCAGACTGATAAATATCTATTTCTCACCCAGGCCAGTTACCCAGACCTGGGTGTGGCTAGAGAAATTGAACTCTGCTTTCCAAAGATGTGATAAACCACAGTTGATTTATGTTTTAACGGGGGGGGGGCAATCACTTTTTCACACCTCTGTAGCGGCAAGTCAACATCTACAGGCTCACTGTCATTCTGTGGAAAACACTGTACTCTGGGGTCTTTCTGTAGACTGGACTTGTCTGGTCACTGAATGTCTTAACCTCTCAGCATGGTCTGTCTCACAGTGTAGTGTTAGGTGGGGATCTCTTCATGGTCTCTGTAGAGAGGAGGAAGAATTACAGCAACCGGTAAATCTTTGAATGAACATAGGTAGGTGTGTGTGTGTGTGTGTGTGTGTGTGTGTGTGTTAACACTGACTTGGAAAAAATACAAGCCTGTCCTTTTAAAGCAGTGGTTCCCAACCTTTGGGACCTCCACAAGAGTCTAGGTGCGGCTCGAGGTTTTTACCTGCTAAAGGGAGTTTCCTCGCCACTGTGGCAAAATGCTTGCTTATGATGGGAATTGTTGGGCCTCTGTAAACATTACAAAGAGACCTGCTCTATGAAAAGTACAGTGAGTAAACATTGGTGCTGTATAAATAAAAAATGTTTTCTTATGAAAACACAAATTATTTAATATTTTTTTATCTTTATCCCTCTAACAATTAACGTTCAGTGAGCAGAGCTGAATTGTTGTTTTGACAGTTTTAGAAAATTGTTCCTGTCACAGTACTTAACATTTCAAAAGTATATTTATAGAATTAGACACCTAACATAATTTGTAATGGAAGGTTTGAACATCTACACGAGATAAAGATATCTTGTGAGTTCATCCAGCTTGTGTGCAGAGCTTTGCTCCAAACTTAAAATCCCAGTCCTGTGTGTTCCTTCTGTCTGCTGCTACAGCACTTTTCTTGTGTGGAACAGGTGGTGGTGGGGGGCACATCTGTCTGTGTGTCCTGATTTAGTGACACCATCTGGTTTGCAGCAGCCTCTGGATGCAGAGGCAGAGAGCAGCTGTCAGGCCTGATGGATGGCTGGCTTTGGTGGAGCAGAGCGCAGAGGGCCGGCACTAGGATTTGGCAAATAATGAAAAAAAGGGATTTTTTGAGGGGTGTGACCATAAATCAAGTGGGCACACAGCAGGTTCAGAGTGTGTGGGACTACACAGAGGAGACAAGGGATGAGTAGGACGTAGTGTTCAGTAATCACCAGGATCAGATGAAGGGAGGAAACACCCTGATCCAAGGACTTTGCTAATTCGCCATTGTGTCGCTTGTCGTGGACTTCCTGGCCCCAACCCACATAGTCCAGCTAAATCCTGTTTCAGACACTCTTCCACACCAATCTCATCAGATCAGTCTGGGTGGTCTGATTCTGCTACATACAGCCAATCAGCATTCAACCTGATGCTTAAGATCTTGTCAGTGTTGGAACCTTAATGAAGGGCCTCATTACCTGAAATCTCTCAATGGCACCACATCAAAACATGATGGTGTCATTTTGTTTGCATTCAGATCCACCCAGGAGTGTTTGTTAGCACTTTGAGCTCAGCAACCGGAACAATGGAAAGAAAGAGGGACAACATAGGCTCATTAGAGATTAGCCTATATTTTTTGGAGGAGGACCCCAAAATGTTATTTGGATTATTAAAGTGCAGCCCACTCTCTTCCTTCAGCTTTATCAAACAGTATTTATATGGTCTTTATATGATCCCTTCATTAGTATGCTGTGTTGAATGTTGTCCTTTATTGTAATGGCAAGAAAGTGAACTCAGTAAAACAGGCTTCAACTTATGTAGAACACACGTTTTCTGTGACTTCATGGAGCACACAGATGATATATGCAAATACATAAAATAACTTTAAAATAAATTAAACTAATTACTGGATGGTGAGGTAGTTACTGTGTACATGACCGGCTTTAGGACCCCGCGTCCCAGCGCACTATGGGCCAATGGGCCGTTACCCGTGGCAGCGATGTCCCAGTGGGCACAGGGAGCGCTCCTATTTACAAGAAATTGTCTCGCAGCGTGGAATTGAAGGGGTCCCCTTCTTCGACAGCCAGGACCTCATTATGAAGCGGGCGGACGTTGTTACCTCAGTCCCTTAGAAATCTACTGCAAGCGGGTCCGCTTGGCACGCGCAAAATACCAGCCATTCCCTAACTGTGGGCTATGAAGACTCGTAAAATGCTCTGCAGTCGCATCGAAGGCAAACTACGAGCTGTGTTCTGAAGTACTTTTGAAGGAATAGCCTAAATTATCATCGTGTAATCAGACTTTGTATGGAGTTTTGATTTCAGCCAAACTTGAAAACGTTCGCAACTTCGGTCCCTGCTGAACGCCAGGACCGCAGTTGGCTTCTGATGTTTTTTTAAACACCTTTGCGATCTGTCTGGATAATTAAAGGCACAGCAGAGCACTGTCGGAGCACGGGCCAGTGTCGGGTGAAGTGCTGCTGGAGAGCTCTCGGGATACTCGCACGATGATCCCTCTCCTGTTTTCCTAAAAAGATTTCAGATCCGTTTGATGGCCGCACGTCCACCTCCGGCAACACTTCGGCTGCACCTTTATGCATTCTCGCTGTGCCTTCCGTCTGCAGAGAGGAGATCCGAGGATCCCTTCTGACCGAATAACGGGTTTCTTTTTGTGTCGAGACAGTTGAATGGATTTTCAGGCACACTTTGCTGAAACTGGGGAATTTGAACCATACGATATTCAGTTAACTGTTCGGGGCCACTTGGCCCGTGTGCGTAAATGTTCTTCACTTCGACTGCTGCACAAAAAATGCGTCTGCCTGGCGATATTTAAATCGCCTCGGAGAGTATTTTCCTGAATCTGTTAGTTAGAATTTGGAAGACGCCGGAGGAGAAGATGAACCTGTGTGTCGTCCGTGTTCTCCTCACTTTGGATTTAGCCACCGTGGCCCTCAGTTTGTCCACATGCAGTACGTTGGACATGGAGCAGTTCAAAAAGAAGCGCATCGAGGCCATCCGAGGGCAGATCCTGAGCAAGCTGAAGCTCACCAGTCCCCCGGAGGACTTTCCCGATTCCGAGGAGGTGTCCCGTGAGATTGTCGCCATTTACAACAGCACCAGGGACCTGCTGCAGGAGAAGGCGAACGAACGGGCGGCGACGTGCGAGCGGCAGCGCTCCGAGGAGGAGTATTACGCCAAGGAGGTGCACAAGGTCGACATGCAGCCCTTCTTCCCGTCAGAGAGTAAGTGTGTGTGTCTGTGTGTGTGTGTGTGTGTGTGTGTGTGCGCGCGCGCGCCTTCCTCAAGCGTGTGTTTCTCCCATGATGCCCCACAAGTTAATTGAGTGTGAAGCTCAAATAGTGGTTGTACGTGGTGACGTGTGTTTGGGATTGTCTTGGAAAACCAGCCCCGTCATGCCCTGCTGGAGGAGCGCAGTGGAAACGGACAGAGGATGAGTCCGAGCTGAGCTCCTGTGTGCAGAGTGCAGGGTCATCAGCACAGACAGTCAGAGCTGGGGAGTGTAGAGGCAGCCTTATTACCCTGACCATGGCTGGATCCCCCACTCCACCACCAAGAGCACCATTGTGGCCCTGTGGTTTCTGGGTGTCAATCACTTTGTTAACACCCTGACTATTCAGCAGTAGACTACAAACCGACTTCTGGGTAAATCTCACACAACAGGGTTTAAAGCACCATCGCAGAGCAAAATGGGATTAGAACAGGAGCACACAGTGTTACAGCCAGAATGATCCATTTCATTGGTCATTTAATGTGAAAGCAGCTGCTGATCACAGCTTTAAAAGCAGGAGGGAGTGAACTCAACACTGTCTTAGATCTAAATGAAGTATTAGTACAGAAGGCTGGTGTCATGACAGGGATGGCTGGTTGTTAATGTACTGAGTATTGTGAGACCACAGTGATCAGATTTGTTCTTTCATTCTATTTAAAGGGGCATTAGGAAGTTTTCAGCGGCCTCTAGCGGTACAGTTTTAAGATCACAATCAGGTGTGTGCTCATAGGTGTGCTCGCTTGAACTCATGAGTGAGCATTATCCAAAACACAACCGCTTTCATACAGAAATGTACAATAAAGAAAGGCAGAAACACCAGCATGCCAGTGTTCTGACGATATCTGCTGCCTTGTCGAAAAATGCTGAATTTAGCACAAATGGATAGCAGAGTCTATCAAGTCGCTCTCCTCTATCAAAAAATGCCACCTTATGTGTTCCCATTTCCAATTCCATAAAGTTATAACTCTCACAGTATTATGACATCTTCTGTTTTTTAAAATTATATTATAACATCATTTCAGGGGTAGCGGGGTCGCTCTGCGCTTCTCATGTGAACATACACTGTGGCTGGCAGTGTATGAATGTGTGTGAATGTTAGTTTCTGTTTGAGCACTTAGGCTCAGTGAATGAATGTGTGTGAATGGTGAATGCAGATGTAGTGTAAAAGCGCTTTTGAGTGGTCGAAAAGAAAGGCGCTATACAAATACAGAGCATTCGCGTAAAAGTAAATGAATATAAAAATATATTCTTTTAAGAAAAGATTGATTCATTGTAAAGAAAAGCCTACTTATTTGAACCTGTTTATGTCTGCCTATATGAAAAATATTACATTCACAAATACAACATTTCCATATAAATCATACATTATATTGAAGCATTATATAGTCTGAAGAATTTAAAACAGTTAAAATGTAGAAAGACTTAGGCTAACTACTTTTCTTTTTTACCTTTATTGCTTGTTATGTGATCCCCCTGTGTATCTAGTTGTGCCATGTTCTATTATTCTGTTGTTTAATGTAGGCTCTTTTGTTTTGGCTGAAGATTTTCGTATAACATGAATACGATTCAATAAAGACAACTTTGTATTGTCTATCAGACAAGAGCATTTTTTTATTAAACAAAATATAACCTTTGGCCAACGTTGTTAACCTGTGAATGTTGATATGAACTGTTAGTGTAGTTTCGGAATTTAAAAATCCTACATGTTAACCAGCGAAGTCACACGGAACTCGCATTTGAAAGAAAGGTCCCCATTGTGCAGCAAAGAGTGTTTACACACCTTAAGCAAGCAGCATCGGTGCTGACTCTGCATTGGAGGGTTCAACAACCCACTACCACTCCACCCTCACTGGTTTCGGATGGCACTCAGTGTGGCGGACCCTCCGCATGAAAGCAAACGGAGTGGCAGTAGATAGGAAGAGGGAGGAGCAAGCAGTTTCGGAAAGGCCCCTGTAGTCTCAGAGAGGCTCGGGAGCGTGCACACGGCTACTTCCGACCCGGTGTCCTCACATTAAAAGCAGAATAGTGGCTGAAGCAAGCAACAGAGAAAACAGGTGTGTGCTTCATTTCTAAGTGAGGTTAGAGGGTTCAGCATCATACAATCACTCAAACCCACAGAATCTCACTTTACCCAACTCTTCTTCCAGAGGATTTCTTTCTCTTCAGTTCTCTATTCTGTCTGCAGAGTCTTGTCCTGTGTAGGCACTCACCCTCTTTCAGTCCTTTTCCCACCCGTTTCAGCATTGGCCAGATCTTCCTTAACCTGTTAAGACACCTCATGACCCATTTGTCCTCGTCAACAGTGCCTAACTTAGATTGTCTGACTGTCTGCTATCTTTGTGTCGAATGTTTGGCTTTCCTGGAATGTATATTCAGCATTACGTGATGTGATCTACAATGTTATTTGGATTTGTATGTATGTGGAAATGTATGATTTTTATGTGTTATGTAAGATTAATTTCCTGAAAATGTAATCTCAAAATGTATTAAGTCCCGACTGATAAAATAACATTTTACCAATAATGTAAAACCTTTCTGGATGGTCGTAAATGACGATGTAATCATTTTGACAGTGAAAATGTTTGCTTTTCTGTCAAAAAGGTAAAGTGTGAAAGTATTTAAGCTTGGGAGGTTCTCTGTGATGCTGATTCCCAGGAGCTCCACCTCAGCTCCACTGGTGTGTGTCTTTATCTCCTTCCTAAAATCAATGATCAGCTCCTTAGTTTTGCTGACGTTGAGCAGTAGGTTGTTCTCTGAGAACCATTCTGCAAGATTATGAGTTTCCTCCTGATATGAATTCTCATCGTTGTTTGCAATCTGGCCGATGGTGGTGACAACAGAGTTCTGTCCTTGTCGGGAGATGCAGTCGTGATTGTACAGCGTGAACAGGAGGAGGCTGAGCACACAGCGCTGGGGGGGGGGGGTCTTGTGTTGAGTTGGTGTTGAACTGACTGGGGTCTGTTTGTGAGGAAATCCAGTATCCAGTTGCAGAGTGTGGTATTTAAACCCAGAGTGCTGAGTTTGCTGATCTGAGCTGAAATCCACAAACAGCATTCTGATATAGGTGTTGTTTTTCTCAAGGTATGTGAGGGCTGAGTGGAGGGCAGTGGAGATGGCATCCTCTGTGGATCTGTTGGTTCTGAAAGCAAACTGGTCAGGGTCCAGGCTGGCTGGGATGTTGCACTTCATCAGAATGGGGGTGAGAGCCACAGGGAGGTAGTCATTCAGACTAGACACTGCAGACTTTTTAGGTACAGGAACGATGGTGGCTGAACCCTTCCCTTGAGACAGTGAGATGTTGAAAATGTCAGTAATAACATCAACTAGCTGGTTGGCTCAGGACTTTAGTTATCATGTTAATTATGACGGGGATCTGATCACAGATTTTTTAGTTTAGATTAACTCTGGTGATTTATTTCCTGATGAGGGAATAACACAGTAAGGTATTACATAATCTCACTAAAATGTTATTATAATAACATGACATTTTATTAGGGCCTGACCATGAAACATCCGAGGTTCCTATTGAAACTGAAGGGATTTTTTCTTTCTTTCTGCAAAGTAATCTCAATTTTTGGGGCCTAAACATACTTGAAAACTCACAAAACTTTGCACATAATTCAGGAGTGGCAAATTTTTTTGTATTTTATGGGTTTCGCACATGGGCGTGGCAAAATGGGTCGCTAGCACCCCCTACAGAGCAGCCCCCACACAAAGTTTGACCTACACATATGAAATGTTTGTGGTACGTGTATCATGTCCAGACCATAGACTGTATATAAGAAATGGACATAGTCGTCGTGACGTCACCCGTTAGTTTGTGGACTGCTGTTTTGAAGTCTCGTGTTTGGCTGATATGCCATGTTTTTGCAACCAGGAAGTGCCCGGAAGTGATGATACGGCGGAGCTAACGGCTGTGTGCGGAGCTAGCTAGCTTGCTTAGCTAGGTGCAACTGTAACTCACATTAACTGTCATTTTAACTGGGCTGATAACTATGTCTTGCGAACAACAGTCTTAAAACTAAATGTACTTACCAGAGAAAGTGAACAGCCAACTCCTAATAAGCTTTTTAAATGGCGCTGGTTAAATTTACACTGTGCCGAGGGTACGAGTCAGCTCTAGCCTGATTGACAAGTCGCTGGTAATAGATAATCCCGCCCCGAAACATATTCTACTTTGTGGTCTATTTTAAAATAAATTGGACCATAATTTACTAAATGAACATCATTTTTGCATTGAAGAAGACATCAAACTAGTGACTGAGACCATAAACTCATCAGGAAAGTACTACTGGGGTAATTATTCAGCTGAGAAGTGGGGTCATTTTCCCATTATTTCTAATGTAGCAGGACTTCTTCTTTTTTCCTTTTTCAATAGAATGCAGGTTTCAGTGACTTGCGCAATCGTTGCATATTGTAGACCGGAAGCTTCCCGCTTGGTCCAGACGTACAAAAAAGCCTCTCGGAGCCATGGCCTAAACTAAACAGGAAGTCGGCCATTTTGGATTAAATCGTCATGTTTGATGATTTACACACTCCATACGTTAAAGAACTCCTCCTAGGGAATTAGTCCGATCGACATCAAATTTTCGCTGTGCAGTCTAGACCTATTGACAATGAAAAGTTGTACGTTTATTACCAGTCGATCACTTTGCTAGTGGCGTGCTGTCAAAAATTGATGATTTGCCATGAAACAGTAAGTTCTTATAGCTTCAGTATACATGCTCACATCTGTACCAAATTTTATATCTATAATAAGAGTCGTGCCCTGAACACACACACATGTCAATATTCACTCAGTCATAGTGCCACCTGCTGGCAACAGGAAATGACACGTTTACTCTGTAATGTACTACTCCGAGCAGGTTGGACATATGAACTTTAAAACTGTCCTAGAAAATACCGTACATGTATCATGTCCAGACGTACCAAAAAGCCTCTTGGAGCGATGCCCTAAACCCAACAGGAAGTCAACCATTTTGAATTTTATGGTAATTTTTGGATGACTTACATACTCCATACAAACTCCTTAGAGAATTAGTTTGATCGACTTCAGATTTTCACTGTCTAGTCTAATCCCACCTACTACTAAAAGTTGTACAAACGGTGATTTTTTGTGAACATTGTGGCTAGTTTCGTGGCATCAAAAACAGATGATTCGCCATGAAAGAGGAAGTTGTTGTAACTTCAGTGTACACACATCTGCTCACATCTGCACCAAACTTTACGTGCTTGATAACACCCCCAACACATCTACTTGCCAATATTCAGTTAGAATCATAGCGCCAAGTGCTATGTAGCACCACAAAGCGGACAGAGGAAGTGATGATTAATACCTTTGTGCAAAGTCCGAAGAACGTGGCAAATTCACAACCGCACCGAGAGCTACGGAATCTGCAAACGCAGCCGTCTCACACCTCGACAGGCTACACTTGCGAGGGCCCGTCCAACACTGCTAGCAGCTTTAATTACATTATTGGGTTTTATTATATTTTTAAACAAGTTAAGTGCAATTATCTTACATTTTCAGTAAATGATTACATGATTAGGTGTCTTTAGATAGTATCATCAATGATGCCCAGCCTAAATGAATTTACAGCATTGTGATTAAAATGCATGCACCTCAAAGGACGGTAATGGGAAAACAGTGTATGTGTATGAGGTGTGTTAAACTGCTAATATCAGTTGATTCATATATGAATTTGAAACAACACACAGTTTGCAGAGGAAGCCATGTTTGTGTAATAATCCTTCAAGTAGAGGGCGTGCCTTCAGTTTTCTCCCGACCTTTGACCTCCCACGTGGGGAAGATGAATTTTGACTTCAGCAGATCAAAGACACACCAAGATAAAGTAAGGCTGCTCCGAACGATCAGTCACCGATTGTAATCGCCGATAATGGCTTTAATTAGTTTAATCAGTGGTCTCTAAAAAGGCTGATCAGAAAAGCCGATCAGATGATGCAATATTCGCGGGACAAATTTTCTGAGCAGTTTTCAAAGCTAGCCAGCACCAAAGTCCTTTTCAGACAGGAAGCGATTGATGCGGCCAGTTAATCATTTACAATGAGAGTTGAGCCGCAATCAGACAAGAGGAGCAACATGTGAAACTGTCGCGGCCCTGCTCATCTCACACACACACACGCCGCCTGCCTGAGTTTAATTGTCTTGACCCACAGCGCATCATGCAGAGAAAGAGACTGATCCTTCAGTGTGTTTCCTGATGCAAAGAGAGGTGCCACTCAATCAGCTGACTGCCTCTCTCTCTCTGTTTTTGTTTTAAACCTTTTGAAATGTTTCCGCCTCCATCCAGATTACGTTGTAGCAGTGTGGATGTAGCCTCACATTACCCCACTCCTCTCTGTACTCCTCTCATGTCAACCCTCCCGTTCTCACCCGGTATCCTCCCGTTTAAATGTTTCCCTGTAAATCTCCCGTATATTTAACCTTTATAAAATCAAATGAAAACCTGCTGGCTGTATTTAAAGTGTTTTCTTCTCTCTCCTCTGGTAAAGCCGGTGGCAGTATGTAAAAGATGTAGACTGTGCTTCTTGCACAAGGGATTTAATAAATGAAAACAACCCACTGAAAAAATATTAAGCCTATAGCCTGTAAACTATATGAAATTATAATGAATGTAGTAACTATAAGTAATATTAACAATATACTAACGGTATAATGTGAAATTAACATGTATATTTATTTATTTAAATGTCCCTTATTTTCAAATCTCAGTGATGACAGTTGACTCCTCTGTAGCCCACTCTCCCTCTCTCTGCTCCTCTCTCTAAAGCCCACAGAACCCGCCTGAGCTTTCCAGAACAAAAAGCGGCTACTTCAGAGACTCAGGATGCCTGTGCTCCTTTATCTCCTAAATATTTTGGCTACAGCCTTTTTTGTTGCAGTTTTTATAGTATGCTGTTTGTTTTGTTTTTGTTGTTTATTCCACAGGAAAGCTATATTTGTTAAGCTACAAGATGTTAGCAGAAACCAGGCAAATAAAATAAACAGTTGTCATTTCATGATACTTTACCATCTTAATACATTGATTTTAGGACTAATTAAATAAATACACTGAATAATGCTACATGATAAATAAAAGGCTTCAAATAGATCTAGTGATTGGTGATCAGTATCGGTTGATACTGCTTTCAGCAATCAGTGATCGGCCCAAAAAAAAGAATGAGCTTGACTTTTTTAATGCCCCAAGGTGTATTTTGCATTAAATGTTATGCTTGGCCCTGCCTCTTGTGTAAATACAGTAAATATGAATATATCAGGCCTGATGCCAAATGCAGGAAAGCATTTACGTGGTATAAATAATACTGAGTCAACACTCTGGGAGGAAAGAGGCCAGAACTGATTCCCATTCATGTAAACTGGTGACACTGGCTAGGTCCTCACATCAGGATACAGATGTTTACAGAAGAGAGATCAGGCAGTTAACCCTTCAGCTTTATTTATTAAGTCTCTTTCATGTTATGTGTGAGAGTGAGTTGCTGTGAATGTGAATATCACACACACACACACACACACACACACACACACACACACACACACACACACACACACACACACACAC
>NC_060152.1:126799-130457 GCF_021292245.1 Micropterus dolomieu
CAATGATGCCCAGCCTAAATGAATTTACAGCATTGTGATTAAAATGCATGCACCTCAAAGGACGGTAATGGGAAAACAGTGTATGTGTATGAGGTGTGTTAAACTGCTAATATCAGTTGATTCATATATGAATTTGAAACAACACACAGTTTGCAGAGGAAGCCATGTTTGTGTAATAATCCTTCAAGTAGAGGGCGTGCCTTCAGTTTTCTCCCGACCTTTGACCTCCCACGTGGGGAAGATGAATTTTGACTTCAGCAGATCAAAGACACACCAAGATAAAGTAAGGCTGCTCCGAACGATCAGTCACCGATTGTAATCGCCGATAATGGCTTTAATTAGTTTAATCAGTGGTCTCTAAAAAGGCTGATCAGAAAAGCCGATCAGATGATGCAATATTCGCGGGACAAATTTTCTGAGCAGTTTTCAAAGCTAGCCAGCACCAAAGTCCTTTTCAGACAGGAAGCGATTGATGCGGCCAGTTAATCATTTACAATGAGAGTTGAGCCGCAATCAGACAAGAGGAGCAACATGTGAAACTGTCGCGGCCCTGCTCATCTCACACACACACACGCCGCCTGCCTGAGTTTAATTGTCTTGACCCACAGCGCATCATGCAGAGAAAGAGACTGATCCTTCAGTGTGTTTCCTGATGCAAAGAGAGGTGCCACTCAATCAGCTGACTGCCTCTCTCTCTCTGTTTTTGTTTTAAACCTTTTGAAATGTTTCCGCCTCCATCCAGATTACGTTGTAGCAGTGTGGATGTAGCCTCACATTACCCCACTCCTCTCTGTACTCCTCTCATGTCAACCCTCCCGTTCTCACCCGGTATCCTCCCGTTTAAATGTTTCCCTGTAAATCTCCCGTATATTTAACCTTTATAAAATCAAATGAAAACCTGCTGGCTGTATTTAAAGTGTTTTCTTCTCTCTCCTCTGGTAAAGCCGGTGGCAGTATGTAAAAGATGTAGACTGTGCTTCTTGCACAAGGGATTTAATAAATGAAAACAACCCACTGAAAAAATATTAAGCCTATAGCCTGTAAACTATATGAAATTATAATGAATGTAGTAACTATAAGTAATATTAACAATATACTAACGGTATAATGTGAAATTAACATGTATATTTATTTATTTAAATGTCCCTTATTTTCAAATCTCAGTGATGACAGTTGACTCCTCTGTAGCCCACTCTCCCTCTCTCTGCTCCTCTCTCTAAAGCCCACAGAACCCGCCTGAGCTTTCCAGAACAAAAAGCGGCTACTTCAGAGACTCAGGATGCCTGTGCTCCTTTATCTCCTAAATATTTTGGCTACAGCCTTTTTTGTTGCAGTTTTTATAGTATGCTGTTTGTTTTGTTTTTGTTGTTTATTCCACAGGAAAGCTATATTTGTTAAGCTACAAGATGTTAGCAGAAACCAGGCAAATAAAATAAACAGTTGTCATTTCATGATACTTTACCATCTTAATACATTGATTTTAGGACTAATTAAATAAATACACTGAATAATGCTACATGATAAATAAAAGGCTTCAAATAGATCTAGTGATTGGTGATCAGTATCGGTTGATACTGCTTTCAGCAATCAGTGATCGGCCCAAAAAAAAGAATGAGCTTGACTTTTTTAATGCCCCAAGGTGTATTTTGCATTAAATGTTATGCTTGGCCCTGCCTCTTGTGTAAATACAGTAAATATGAATATATCAGGCCTGATGCCAAATGCAGGAAAGCATTTACGTGGTATAAATAATACTGAGTCAACACTCTGGGAGGAAAGAGGCCAGAACTGATTCCCATTCATGTAAACTGGTGACACTGGCTAGGTCCTCACATCAGGATACAGATGTTTACAGAAGAGAGATCAGGCAGTTAACCCTTCAGCTTTATTTATTAAGTCTCTTTCATGTTATGTGTGAGAGTGAGTTGCTGTGAATGTGAATATCACACACACACACACACACACACACACACACACACACACACACACACACACACACACACACACACACTACATAGGCCATATTTGGTCAGGTACCAAGAAGTCCTCAGAGGCAGCAATGGGTTTCTTTTAAAATTTTATAAGAGCAATTTTGTGATACCAATACCAATAGAGTACTTTATTTGATACCTTGCGTAAAATGCCACCTGCCATAGTAGTTGATTGGTATTATTTTTATTATTATTTTTAAGAGAGGAGGAGTGAAATAGTGTAGCGACCACTGTGAGTTGTGGAATACGAATTTAATTTAGTTTTTAACACATTTGTTGAAAGTAAACAATGTAGAATAATTTTGTTAACTTTCAATCAATAAATTTTGAACTGAAGATCTGCTCGAGTGCTTTTTCTTTCAGTGGTGAGTCGCAAACCTCCAAATGATGACAGTAAGAAGTAGAAAACGAGTAAGAAGTAGGCTTTAACAATTTACTAAACTACACTAAAGAGTCTAAAGAAGCAAAGCAGGCACACAAGGAAAAAAAGAGGCTTGCCCTTCTCTTTCTTTCGGTGTGTTGCTTGTGTGTTTGGTATCGAGTAGCAAGACCCATCCCTACGCATATTGACCCTGAAGCCTTACAGAGAGTTTGTGCAGCGGGGTGAGGACGAGTGGAAGGTTATATGTGGAAGGGGTTGGAGACACTGTCCCTGGTCTCACAGTTGTCTATTTAACCCCAACTGTGAGGTATTCTGTGTATACCCTGCTTGCCATCCTCTATGGAAATTTCCAGCAGGAGAGACGCTCAGTTGCAGGGCTTTGGACTCTTCCAAATAACGCTCCCCCCCTCTACCCACTGACTGACGTTTCAGCTCCGTTGTACTAACATCACATGTTAAAGGGGAATTCAACCAATTTTACACACAAATGAAAGTGTCCATGAAAGCTCATGAAATATTTAAAGACTCATACAGTATAATGTCTTCACAATCAAGTCAACACAACCCACTAATGATGTCATCAGGTTTTTCTCAGTTGGAAATTTATCAGAGAAACTGGTTAAGAAGACTAACAAGCTAAACGCATAATAATTTGTTATTGATGATAATAATTCATTTAATCGTTTATTTATAATGGACAGAGTACAGTAAAACAGATTTCTTTCCATTTGATGCACTGTACCAGAGTACAGCTTCATGCTAATTTCGCATCTGCAGTCCCTTGGCAGGTCATAGCTAATAACAACACAATAATCAATGAGCTAAAGCTGACCAGCTCATTGAAATTCCACCAAAATTACAACATCCCAATCATATCGCCACACAGAGTTAGCAGCTAAGATCCTCTTTTCATCAACCTGCCCCCGCCCTGCTCGTTGCCTACTGTTTAAATGTTTGCTTGTTCTGTTCAGTCTTTGTGACGTCTTTGTCATATTTTGAGTGTCCTGCTGTGCTCTGTTCTCTGTATTTTTGGATATTGCTCTGTGTCTTGTACTTGTTTCCTGTTTTTTAGATTACACTGTTTACTTTGGATTTACTCTTTGTTTGGATTTCCTTAGTCCACTTGTAACAATTCGCCTTACACTAAAACAGCAAGGGAAAAGTACATACACAAAAGATAAGGTTATGGGCGGATCTGATACCTGCTGAGGAGATTACAATCCGCAGCCTGCTTACTTTTGTTAAACAAGCCCTACCTAAACCAGATAAGCAATTAACCTGCACC
>NC_060152.1:130557-136871 GCF_021292245.1 Micropterus dolomieu
ATTTTTATTATTATTTTTAAGAGAGGAGGAGTGAAATAGTGTAGCGACCACTGTGAGTTGTGGAATACGAATTTAATTTAGTTTTTAACACATTTGTTGAAAGTAAACAATGTAGAATAATTTTGTTAACTTTCAATCAATAAATTTTGAACTGAAGATCTGCTCGAGTGCTTTTTCTTTCAGTGGTGAGTCGCAAACCTCCAAATGATGACAGTAAGAAGTAGAAAACGAGTAAGAAGTAGGCTTTAACAATTTACTAAACTACACTAAAGAGTCTAAAGAAGCAAAGCAGGCACACAAGGAAAAAAAGAGGCTTGCCCTTCTCTTTCTTTCGGTGTGTTGCTTGTGTGTTTGGTATCGAGTAGCAAGACCCATCCCTACGCATATTGACCCTGAAGCCTTACAGAGAGTTTGTGCAGCGGGGTGAGGACGAGTGGAAGGTTATATGTGGAAGGGGTTGGAGACACTGTCCCTGGTCTCACAGTTGTCTATTTAACCCCAACTGTGAGGTATTCTGTGTATACCCTGCTTGCCATCCTCTATGGAAATTTCCAGCAGGAGAGACGCTCAGTTGCAGGGCTTTGGACTCTTCCAAATAACGCTCCCCCCCTCTACCCACTGACTGACGTTTCAGCTCCGTTGTACTAACATCACATGTTAAAGGGGAATTCAACCAATTTTACACACAAATGAAAGTGTCCATGAAAGCTCATGAAATATTTAAAGACTCATACAGTATAATGTCTTCACAATCAAGTCAACACAACCCACTAATGATGTCATCAGGTTTTTCTCAGTTGGAAATTTATCAGAGAAACTGGTTAAGAAGACTAACAAGCTAAACGCATAATAATTTGTTATTGATGATAATAATTCATTTAATCGTTTATTTATAATGGACAGAGTACAGTAAAACAGATTTCTTTCCATTTGATGCACTGTACCAGAGTACAGCTTCATGCTAATTTCGCATCTGCAGTCCCTTGGCAGGTCATAGCTAATAACAACACAATAATCAATGAGCTAAAGCTGACCAGCTCATTGAAATTCCACCAAAATTACAACATCCCAATCATATCGCCACACAGAGTTAGCAGCTAAGATCCTCTTTTCATCAACCTGCCCCCGCCCTGCTCGTTGCCTACTGTTTAAATGTTTGCTTGTTCTGTTCAGTCTTTGTGACGTCTTTGTCATATTTTGAGTGTCCTGCTGTGCTCTGTTCTCTGTATTTTTGGATATTGCTCTGTGTCTTGTACTTGTTTCCTGTTTTTTAGATTACACTGTTTACTTTGGATTTACTCTTTGTTTGGATTTCCTTAGTCCACTTGTAACAATTCGCCTTACACTAAAACAGCAAGGGAAAAGTACATACACAAAAGATAAGGTTATGGGCGGATCTGATACCTGCTGAGGAGATTACAATCCGCAGCCTGCTTACTTTTGTTAAACAAGCCCTACCTAAACCAGATAAGCAATTAACCTGCACCTGTATACACTTAAAAAAATTATACAACAGTCCATAGGATGGGTTTCACAGTGCTTATTTAGAGATATAGGCTACCAGGTTATACCACGGCGGGCAACACTCACAGGTATTAGCCGCTGGAGGCTCGGCCGCACTCCGATACATCAAACTAACATTAAAGACATTATCACCATTTCCGACATACATTCAATTCACCCTCCAAAACCCCAATGTCCCAGCAGTTCAAATGTTCATTCAAATAACTTGTCATACTTGTCAATAAATTGTCCGGATTGAACCAGATGTCCTCCGCGGTAAGAAGAAGAGAAAAAAACGAATAAGATACCAGGTAAAGCGTGGTGAGCCACCGCAGTCAATAATATTCTACAGTTAACTTACGCAACCTCGACACAGTCTGTTTAGCCAATGGGATGATGCAGTAGTTCAGAAAAGTCCAAGCATATAATCCAGCAACAAGAGTTTCTTTGTTCCTTTGTTGAGTCCGTCTGGCAAACATTACACAGAGCCCACTAAACGCTGACTGCTTCACCTGTTTCACCCAAACGTCACTTCCCACTCTCCTTTTAAAACCTACCCCATGGCAAAACAATAATGAGTGGGGAAAAAATACATAAAGAAAGGTCCTTATAACAATCCATGATACACCACAGGGTTCTGATATACAGTTGCTTTTTTACACGTGAAGGCAAAACCAATACACATAAAGCATGTTTACCAACACATTAAAAGCTGTACCTGAAGGCAGAATAGATGACTATTACACACTCCCGTGGAAACTTGTTTTTGTGTTAATAAATATTTTTTGAACTGCAACCTCCTCTCGTATTGCCTACATCTGGGTCCAAACCTAAGTTTGCACTCAGCTACTGCTGACGGAAATCCCGCAAGCGGCATCTCCACCTTCCCCTTTTCTCCCCAACCACACTAACAGTTGATGATTCTATAACCAGAAACATTTGGTTCTTTAACCCTACCATTCTCTGCTTCCCCAGTCCCACTACAGCTGACATTTAAAGAAAAACTCCAGGATTTAATACCATCATCTATCAAAAGAGCAATAGTCCATGTAGGAACAAATTATACAGCTCTTCACCAGTCTGACATGACAAAATCAGATTCTAACCATCTTTTTAAGTTCATAAAGCATTTTTATCTCTGGTCCCATTCTCACAGTTTGTCGCGTTGCTGGCCGCTTCAGTAGACTCCTTGGCCTTCACAATTGGCTCCGGTCCACTTGCATGGCTCACGGTGTGTGTTTGATTGATAATTTTAATTTCTTCTGGGAAAGTCTGTCAGACTTCATCCAAACAAATAGAGAGGGACGCCGCTGCTCTGATGGCGTGTGGTAGCTTGTTCCACCATTGTGGTGTCACAGATGAGAACAGCCGGGACTGAGATTGCTTTGTGTAGGGATGGCAAAGCCAGGCGGCGTTCGTTGGAAGAGCTTAGTGGCCAAGTAGGAATGTAAGCTTGTATTATGGAGTTTAGGTAGATGGGTGCAGACCAAGTAGTCACTCTGTATGCAAGCATTAGTAACTTGAATCTGATTCTGGAGGCCATGGGTTGCCAGTGGAGGTCACAGAGTAATGGAGTGACATGAGTCCTTTTGGGCTGATCAAAAAGCAGACGCACTGCTGCAATCTGAGCCATTTGTAGGGGTTTCACCGCACAAGCTGGAAGACCTAAAAGGAAGGGCATTTCAATAGTTGAGGCGAGAGATAACCATGGCCTGTACCAGAAGCTGGGTGGCATACTGAGTGAGGTAGGGCCTGATTTTTCTTATGTTGTATAGAGAAAAGTGCCACGACTGAGAGACAGCAGCAACATAGTCTGAAAAGGACAGCTGGTCATCAATCATGACACCCAAGTTTCTCACCTCCCTGGTTGGAGTGATGGTTAAGGAGACAATTTGTAGTTTGATGTTATGGTGGATAGATTGCTTGGCTGGAATGACCAAGAGTTAAGTCTTTGAGAGGTTTAGTTGAAGGTGGCAAGCCTTCATCCATGCAGATATGTCCGAGTGTCATCCATGCCGAGAAGGATAGGTAGAGTTGCATATCGTCTGCGTAGCAATGATAAGAGAAGCCGTGCGAGCGAATGATTGGTCCCAGTGAGGTAGTGTAAAATGAGAAGAGAAGGGGCCCTAGCATCAAGCTTTGGGGCACCCCTATTGAGAGGCAGTGGGAGGAGGATAATTGTCCTTGCCACAATACATTGTAGGAATGCACCGAGAGGTAGGATTCGAACCACAGGAGTGCTTTACCCGAGATGCCCATTGCTGAGAGTGCTGATAGTGGGATCCTGTGATTGACTGTGTCAAAGGCAGCTGATAGGTCAAGCAGGATAAGAACCGAGGATTGGGCTGCAGCGTTAGCTGACCTTAGGGCTTCTGTCAGACAACAGAGCCGTTTCAGCCACTCTTAAAACAAGACTGATATGGATCTTGGAGGTCATTCCGTGAGAGGAATTCTGAGACAAGGGAGATGGAGGGAGACATGTATGAGGACTGCTACGTGGTATGTTTTCTTGTGCCGTGCTCACAGAGCACGTGACCAGAGCAGGAATGGACCAGTTGATTTTGAATGATTTAGAGAATTGGCAAGTTATAGCCGCCACTTTGCCTGTGAAGATGGCAGCAAAGGTATCGGCAGACAAGTTTGTGTGTGGTGGAGGTGGAGTAGGATTTAGTAGCGCTTTAAAAGTTGAAAATAAGTTCCCTGAGTCAGTGGCACTTCTAATTCTGTCATTATGGAACACCGTTTTGGCAGCACTGATAATTGTTGAGAAGGAGGATAGGAGCATTTGGTAGCCCTTAAGGTCGGCAGGGTCTTTGGTTTTTCGCCATTTTCATTCAGTTGCTCTGAGATCAGTACGGAGCCCACAGATAGTATCAGTTAGCCACAGGTGGGACTGGTGCGGGCGAGTCTGGTTGCAAACTACATTTACATTTTCAATTATTCATTTAGCTGACACTTTTATCCAAAGCGACTTACAATTGCAATATATGTCAGAGGTCGCATGCCTCTGGAGCAACTAGTTGTTAAGTGTCTGCTCAGGGACACATTGGTGTCTCACAGTGGATTTGAATCTGGGTCTCTCACACCAAAGGCATGTGTCTTATCACCCTGCGCAATCACCACCCCTAATGACCATTGCCTGCTAGCTGAACTGTGTCCTCCTCAATATGATTGTTTCAGCAAACCCAGGTTCAGTGGTTGTGGTGATGGCCAAGTGAGTGTGCATAGGAAAAACTTTAAATGTCATATTGTCTCATTAAGCTCTTCGTGTACTTGTATCCTTAACAAACAAAGCATTTTAAACAAAGCATTGTTTCAGAGTCAAAGCCAACTTAATTCCCTCTAATTCCCACACCAACGATCTGGCTGACCAGTTCTATATCTATTTAAGCCTGCTAAATCCAGCCCCTCCTTGTGCCTCAACTGAAAGTGTTGATGATTGTGAATTGTTTTTATCTTATTTTACTGTGAAGTGGTGTCAATTAGAGCCTCTATTACCCCCTCTGCCTCTTACTCAGAGGCATCAAGATCCCTTTTTTTTATCCTATTGACTTGTCTGAGCTTTTGAAAACATCACAAATCACAAATGAGTGTCTTCCAGCACCCTTTATGTAGTACCACTACTAAAAGTAATGGATTTTGTGGGCTCTGTTTGCTTTCTGTTTTTAACAGCTCCCTATCGACCAGTTGTGTCTCTGACTATTAAAAACCCTGGTCTGGATCCCTTCCTCCCTCAAAATTTTATACTGATTTCCAAATGACCTTTTATCTCAAAGATTTTAGAAAGAATTGTGTCAAAATAACTGTTGCACACTGGAAAATAATAAAATATTTGAACATTTTCAACCTGGTTTCCAGAGGTACCACAGCACTGAGACTGTCCTGCTGAGTCACAAATGATAGTGCTCAGTCCTAGTAGTGCTACATTCAACACCATTGATCACAACATCATGTTAGACAGACTGAGGCACCGTGTAGGGGTCTCTAGTACATCTTTAGAAGGGTTTTTATCCTACCTGTCCAATAGGAGGTTCTGTGGGTCTGTCACTAACTATGTTTCTTCATTCTGTTCAGTTAAATATGGTGTGCCTCAGGGGTCAGTCTTAGGACCCATTTTATTTTCCTTGTATATGCTTCCCCTTGGAGACATTATCCAGACACATGGTGTCTCTTTTCATGTTTACACAGATGTACTTGCCCGTCAGATCCACAGACCCTGGAATTCACTTACCGATTGCCTCTGGATGTCAAATAATTTCCTCCAGCTGAACTGACAAAACAAGAGATCCTGGTCATTGGGTCCCAGCAAATGGCAAAGCAAATACTGCCATCTGCTGGTAACAGCTGCTCATAACAGCATTTAGACTGGTATTTACAGGGAGTGAACACGGTGAGACCAAGTTATACTGCCTATTTACAAAGGAAATGTGGACCACATGTTGCTCTCTGCTTTTATTTGGTGAGCTGAATGCAAAGCAGTAATTAGCTTTACCACCAGGTAACGATTCACGACATTACACACTTTTTTTTTTTAAACCTGTCCTGCCCAGCAGCCTGGTATAGAGTATAATGACCTGGATACCATATTGTGCCAGACAGATTTTACTTTAACAAGAGAGTATTAAAATACTCCTTTGTCTGTTTTATTATTTATTTAATTATGTATTGATTTGTCACCGGGCCGGACAGGGGGGCAGACACGGGGATGGGGGTGCACAAACAGACAGCACAGAGAAAGGACAACACCTGTAAGAGAAGGGGGAAAGGGGGATGGAAGGTGGGGACAACAGGGAAAAGCTGTGGGAAACACC
>NC_060152.1:136971-139655 GCF_021292245.1 Micropterus dolomieu
TATTTAATTATGTATTGATTTGTCACCGGGCCGGACAGGGGGGCAGACACGGGGATGGGGGTGCACAAACAGACAGCACAGAGAAAGGACAACACCTGTAAGAGAAGGGGGAAAGGGGGATGGAAGGTGGGGACAACAGGGAAAAGCTGTGGGAAACACCAATTGCAGAAAGCAACGAAACCTGCAATAGAACAGAGAGGGGGGCTTGGGGAGGAGAAAAACAACAACAACAAACAAACACAAACAAAAACAAACAATAAAAATAATAATAATAGTAAAAGACAACCAGCCGAACAGCAGCAATAAACAGCTGACATATTAAGACAACTAAGAGAACAATGAAAACAAGAAACAGTCACACACACTAAATAAGCAACACAACACAGCGAACCTGTTTTTTAGCAGCATTTGTGTTGGTAAAATCACATTCAAAGTATTACGTAAGAGCTTTCTAGTAGTTAACAATTTGGCATCAATGAAGCAAATGAAGGGAACTGAAATAATAAATCTGTTGACAATGAAAAGACTTTGAGCTGGTAATGTGATATCTGGTAATGTGAATTGTTGTCTGTTCAGGTATTGGCAGTATGAACAGACATTCCTGTGGTGTGTGAATTGCCTAGGGGGTGCAGGACAGAAAGTGTTGTTTCAGACCAGCCTCTAATCAGGCCTGTAATGATATTCAGTAACATGAAATATCCATGTAGCCACAAGGAGGCGCTGTGATAATTTACTGTGTTAACTCAGAGAGAGGAACACTTACTTTAGGTTATCAAAGGAACATGAGGTGGAAAAATAAATGACTAGCACAAGCTAGCTGTTCATCACAACAATGTGTCGTCATTGAAAAAGGAATGAACATTATAAGCCTTTTAACCTCGTAACATTCCACACCCTTCAGTCCCTGGTGCAGCTTTTGGATTGTGCACACAACTGCTATGTTGAAGTTGATGCTCATGTGATACACAAAAGCTAACATTCTTGTGATTCAACCACTACAAACAATTTGAAGATGCAAACACAAAAATGGGTACAATCAGCTTTTCTGTCAGACCACCCACCTACAATCAAAATTGACGCGAGTCACCTTTGAAGCCTCATAGTAATCCACTGATCGATTATATTCTGACAACATGGTCTTGTTACATCATCAAAGGTTCAGTTAATCCAATCCAGTAAGAAAGTGAAGTCCAAAACACATTTTTTCGTCAGTAAATACCCAGGGACTGCTGCTGCATAATTTCACATTAGTCTGCAGACATGCCTAGTATTTCATTATAACCGTAATAACTCCAGTTTGGATGTAAACAACTGCCATATCTTGATTTCAAAATGGCTGCTGAACTCTTTTTTCGAACTTGGAGTTGGTAAGGCTTCATGGTGTGGCCCCACAGTGTTTTCCAGCTAAAACGTCCCAGCTATAGTTGTCTACTTGCATCTATTTGCAAACATTTTCAGGCAGAAAGGAAAAACTTTAAACATTTAATGTGTTCAAACTTATTACTCAGTGCCAGTAGCACTTACCATGATTCCGGCTGTTGGGTAAGAAAAACCCCAAACCATATTGTAAATGGTTCAACAGCAAGGGCGATTTTACACTATTTTTAGGGATACTGAAGCACGACCCCTTAGCCTACAGTTTCAGCTGTACAGCTTTTCTTATATTAAATAGATTTAATGTTACTGAATACTGACATTTTTCAGTTTCTGAAGTTTTACTGAATGACAGCAACCTCACTGGCGGACTGGTCAGCTGCAGACACCGACTGTCGGGGCTGAACTCAGCCCAGGGTTGTGTGACAAGTGCAACAGAGACAGTAAATATGGTGCAAAAGAAAGAGAGGAAAAACAATGTGTGGTGTGGGCATCAAATATTTAATCTCAATAGTGCTAAAAATCTTCTTGTCTTGTTCTCATGCATCGTCACGTCTCAAAACCCAAATGTATCTTCACACTGTATTTCTGGGTCCGGTTCATGTTCGCACTGCAGTTTTACAAACCAGAGAAGTAACCATGACGTTACACAGACGTACAGGTGACTTGTTGATTGGACAGCTTTGGCGATTGTCATTGTAAATTCTCGTGACAGGGACTTGGAGTTAACAATACACACGCACAATTCCTGTTATTACAATGAAATTTATTAACTAACTAAGGTGGATATAAATGCGGTTAAATATACATCAAAGAAATAAACAATGGCTAAACAATGAGAATGTGGAGTTCTATTGTGGGGAGTATTCGATTCATACAGGCAGCTAATGAACGCAATTAGATGATAACTTGGTTAAATTTGTCTAGGAGTTTCAAGGATTAATTAAAGCTGCAAGCAGCGTTGGGCGGGCCCTCGCACTTGTAAGCGCGTCCGCGCGTGAGCCGGCCGAGTTGCACATTCTGGAGCTCTGCCGGTGCGGCTGTGAATTTCCTACGCGGTTCCGACGCCGCATGAATGTGCTATATGTCACTTCCTGTGTCCCCTATGTGGAGCTACATAGCACTTGCCGCTATGAATATAAATCGGTATTGACGTGTAGATGTCTGCGGGGTGGGAGAGTTATCAAGCACGTAAAGTTTGTTTCAGATGTGAACATGTACACTGAACAATAATGTACCCAAACAATAAAATAAATTCCTTTTATATTTCCCTGCCTTGTTGTTTATGTGTACATACAGAGGAAGAATGT